>NC_133328.1:394992194-395087194 GCF_042186555.1 Aquarana catesbeiana
TCTGAATCCGGTTTGGGAGAAAGCAAGAACCAAGAAGTCCAAGGAAACCAATCCTCCATGATCTTCAGTCCCTACTTTTTCTTGGGAACTCAAATCCATTGACTTCCACTCCTTTTTGGTGGCCCCCTTTTTTTTTCCCTCCCCTCTTCAGCTGCAGGCTGAGGGGGGTGGGGTCTCCCCGTTCGTGACCCCCGAGATGAGTGTCAAGTTGGAACACCCTTACGCCTTTTTTGAGGCGATCTCGGGGGACATGATCCTCGGAGAAGCAGTTAACCCATGCTCTTCCTCACATATTGACTTTGAACTACGCCTTCACAACCTTTGGTTGGCCCGAGTGGGTGGGGGGGAGGGCGGTTATCCGTCATACTAGACGGACCTGGGGATATAGTATTGATATACCATACAGATTTTTGAGGTCCCCCATGTAGTCCCCCTCCTCGGCTGAATGGGCGTACTCCCCAATATCCCTTGCTGTTCCAGGTTCCTTCGCTCAGTTCTATTACTTGTTTATTAGTTTGGCTATTCTTATATTGTCCTATACATCTTCTCCTCCAGGCTATACTTAAAGTGAAAGCTTAACTTTGATGGAGGTTGAGCTGTATGGGTCGGGCCAAGTGCCTTTTTCTAGGATATACTTATTGATTGTTCTATTAAGTGGTCCCTCTGCTGGGGCGGTGTTCATGCCCCCCTCTCTGCCTAGTGGTATCTGGTACTCCAACTGCCACTGGACAGAACCAATCTCTTCCTCATAGAGAGATTTTTCTGTGACTCACACTTATTGATGGAGGACTCTGTCCCCTCCAATCTCCGGGGATCTTCCTTGCTCCCCGTCTTTCCTCCTTACCTCCCCTTTTTCCTCCTCTGCTTATTTTCTAACTTGCTTTTCATCACAGGAGTCGACTGGGGGAACTACCTTAGGCATGTACGGCTGCTCACACCGCTTTCGACACATCATTTGACGAACCATAGAATTCGTGGACCCAGGATGGTGAGTGTTGTTGATTACCCCGCTCTGCCCCTACCTCTGCTCGATGGCTAATGACACACCTGTAAAAGCGGCCCTCAAAATAGTGTCCCATAATGCCCAAGGTCTGAACTCCCCGTCCAAAAGACGCAAAGTCTTTCAATATCTACAATCCCAAAAAGCAGATGTGATTCTTCTACAGGAAACTCACTTTCCCAGAAGTTTCAACCCTACATTCATCCACTCCAAATTCCCCTTCTTTAAACTTGCCAACGCTGAGAATAAAACGAAGGGGGTGGGTATCTTTATTTCCAAACGATGTAAATTTTCCCCCAAATTTGAATTTAGGGATCCGGAAGGGCGCTACCTTCTCTTGGTGGGGGATTTAGATAACCAACTGTACTCTCTAATTTCGTATTATGCTCCCAATCGGGGCCAGTTGGCCTTCTTCCAAAACATGTTTAAAACACTAACGCCACTATTGGAGGGCACAGTGATATATGGAGGTGACTCTAATTCGGCCTTTGACCAGGGCATGGACAAATCACGTCCCCTGGGCAAGCGCCTCATTAGACCGACAAAGCAGAGCCTACGCATAGCCAAACTTATCTTCCAGCAGGGACTAATAGACATATGGCGGGAAGTAAATCCTACACTACGAGACTACACACACTTCTCCATCCCTCATGGGTCTTTCGCAAGAATCGATCACATCCTTATAACCTCAGCATCTATTCCGCTAACGCACAGGGCATATATAAAAGACGTAGTCTGGTCGGACCACTCGATGGTGATTCTTGTACTTCAGCGACCGAGGGACCATACACCTGCCCGAAGATGGAGGCTTAACGAGTCCATCCTGAGCGACCCGATCAGAACGAAAGATATCAAAACTAGCATACGCAACTACTTCCTCATTAATGATACAGCAGACACTAGCCCCTCTTGTCTCTGGGCGGCTCATAAAGCAATGATAAGAGGACACCTAATCCAACTGACCTCTCAAATTAAAAAAGAAAACAAAACCGACATAGAAAAACTGGATAGGGAATAAACAGCCTTAATTAAACAACACAAAGCGGACCGCAATTCTGTCCCTATCACCCAGCTGGATGCAGCACGCACGGCCCTAAACCTCGCCTTAACCACTAAAGCTGAAAAATGGCTTAGGTGGACTAGAAACAGATTCTATAGCAATGGCGACCGAATCGGTTCTATGCTTGCAGCCAAATTATCCCCGAAATTCCGTTCTCCAGCCCTGCCAAAGATCAGGATTCAGGGTGGCACTCTGTCCCAAAACCCTCAACGAATAATGGGGGAATTCCTATCCTTCTATAAATCCTTATACAGTAGTGGAACCAGCCCTACTCCAGAGGCTATGGACCTCTTTCTAAACAATCTACAGATTCCCAAATTAGAAGCTAGGCATCGCCAGATACTAGACTCCCCTATTTCAGCCGAAGAAATTCGCGCGGTCATTAAAAACCTGAAATCACACTCAGCCCCAGGCCCAGATGGTTTTTCCACACCGTACTACAAATCATTCTCTACCTTACTCGCCCCATACATGGCTGGATTCTTCAATGCTCTTAGGAAGGGGGACCCCCTCGATACTTCACTTAACACGGCCTATATCACGGTCCTCCCCAAACCAGATAAGGACACCAGCTCGGTCAGCAACTATAGACCAATATCTCTCATCAACAATGATCTAAAGATTCTGACTAAGATCCTTGCAGACCGCCTGGCTTCCTTCATCAGCATATACATTAATAAAGACCAAGTGGGCTTCATACCGGGGAGACAGGGTCCTGACCAAATACGAAGAGCGATAGACATAGTGTCTCTTATCAATTCCAACTGGGATGGGGGCTCATCCAGACAGGGATGTCTTCTATCTCTGGACTTACAAAAGGCGTTTGACACTGTCCAATGGCCCTACATTTTCAGTTTACTACAAAAATGGGGATTCTTTCCTCAATGTCATTCACGCATTGTACTCAACTCCCTCAGCTCAGGTGCGTCTGCAAGGATTTTACTCAGACTCCTTCCCCATATCTAGGGGTACAAGACAGGGTTGCCCACTATCCCCGTTGATCTTCGCCATAGCGATCGAATCCCTGGTGATTGCCATCAGAAACAATGCTAACGTTCAAGGTATTCAAAGTGGCTCCAGATGTTATAAATGCGCATTATTTGCGGATGACATCTTGCTATTTGTCTCCTCCCCGCTGACATCACTCCCCAATATTTGCCGTCTCTTGGATGATTTCGGGAAGATCTCAGGCCTCAGGGTCAATTACGACAAATCTCAGGCGCTTAATATCAATATCCAAGATCCTCTCCTGGCCAGACTCAGGGACAGCTTTCGGTTCTCATGGAGCGACTCTTCCATGACATATTTAGGGATATAGTTAACTCCTAAGACTGAACTCCTTTATCAAGCCAATTTTCCCCCTCTTTATAAAAACTGGAGGAGGACCTATCTCGTTGGTCCAGGCTGTCCCTGACCTGGCTAGGCAGAATCAACACAATCAAGATGACACTACTCCACCGCATCCTGTACTATTTTAGAGCTCTTCCAATACCGGTCGATCATACCTGTCTAAAACGCTTCCAGGCCAACATTGTTAAATACTTATGGGGTAAAGGGGGACACAGATTCTCCAAAGCGATCCTGTTTAGACCTAGGTCAGAGGGCGGCTTGGGCTTACCAAACCTACTCTGGTACCTACAAGCAGCTCAATTAGCCCAGATCTCCACAGTCTATTCTCGATGGGAACATCCAGACTGGATCCACATAGAGAGGCAAGCGATCCCCCTACACACCCTAGACTTCCTCCTCTGGAGCCCAAAGAATCTTAGACCCCCCATCCTCTCCCCAACATTGTCACATTCATTTGCATTATGGGACAGACTGAAAAGTAATAATCGCTTAACATCCCCCACGTCACCACTACAGCACTTATTCCACAATCCCGACTTCCCTCCAGGTCTCAATATTTCAGACTTTAAATGGTGGCTCAACAAAGGGATGTACAGAATAGGACACTTCCTACGACCTTTAGGCCCACTCTCTAGAGCTTTTTGTGTCAGCAAACTAGATATGCCACAGTCGGAATCCTTTCGATTCTCCCAAATTTCAAGCTTCTTACACAATAAATGTAGGTCTCTACCGAATGGACCCCAAATGACTCCTTATGAAATATGGTGTGGCCAGGCCTGCGAGCAGAGGGGGGGCATCTCGGTGATCTACCGGGCACTATCCTCTGCACAACTCAAGGCACCGTATATGCTAGCCTGGGAAGAGGATCTTTCTCAAAGTTGGCAGCTGGAAACTTGGCACAGGAACTTCTCCCAGTCCTACAAGGGCATTTTAAACACTGGTCTAGTAGAAGCTAGCGTGAAGGTGCTGACTAGATGGTACCTGGTACCCTCCAGGATAGCTCGCTACTACCCTTTGGCCTCATCCCTTTGTTTTCGGGGATGTGGCCTTAGGGGAGACATGCTTCATACGTGGTGGACCTGCCCTAGAGTCAGACCATTCTGGCACAGGATTTTCACATGGATTAGTAGGATGGCCGAAAGGCCTGTGCAGGCGTCCCCGCTGGTAGCTCTCCTCAATTTCCCAGTAAAGGAAGTCCCCAGGGCCACGCAACGCCTCATCTTCTTCATCATTCTAGGAGCTAAACTCACCCTAGCCAAAGCCTGGAAAAAATCCTCAGTATCAACAACCCTAGCCAAAAGAAAGATCTCTTGGATCATGAACCAAGAAAAAATGGCTAGTGTGGTCTTGGACAGCTCGACCAAATTCAAACAAATTTGGGAACCCTGGGCAAACTACATTGGCGTCACGCTTTGACTCTTTCTCAGAGCTGTCGCATCTAGATGTGTCTGATCTCCCCCAGTCGACTCTTATGCATCTCCTTCTACCTTTATCTCCTCCACCACCTCTCCCCCTTTCTTCTCTTTTTTTCAATCTCCCAACGCCTTTCGTCCTTTCCTCACATACAACATCTACATTATCTGATCATATGTCTTTTCTTGTTTACTACATGTAAAGCTCATGTCTCTCGTCGTTAACTCTATTTTATGATATTCTGTACTCCATAGCTTTATTAAGATGTTTGTCATGCGACCGTGTTGGTCATCTGTTTTATGCTGACTCGAGATGTGGTCATGCTATGCAATGTTCTCCCCTCCTCCCTTTTCCCCTATTCATTTTGTCTCTTTGAAAATAAAAATATATTGAAACAAAAAAAATACGTTGTTTAGATTCAAGAAGTTTTTTTGGGGGGGTTAGGAAAGGAGAAAGTTTTCATGAGATCTACCAAGGGCCTACCATTTTATATTATGTTGCTATATATAATGGGTTATTAACACTCACAGGACTGTGCTCTCGCTATAGTCACCTCCTCGCTAGGTATGCCTCCCTAGGGACCCTCCAGGGAAGCAGCCTCATACAGGGATCTCATGGCCTGGCCTAAAAGGCCTTTTGCAATTCGCTCTAGTCCACACCTCCATAAGGGACAGAAAGATTACAGCCATCTCCTCCTGAATACAGGCCCACGCCTCCCAGGCTCCTGCCTTATCCAATTCCCACACTAGCTGGTTATATCCACATTTAGCGTTTAGCTCCCATGTCCCAAGAGCAGCCACGGCTCCTCCCAACTTGACTTATAACAGGACACCTGACATCACTGCAGGGGGGCTCTACATAAAAGGGGCCTAGTACCTGATGACCTTACTTACTGTAATCAGACACTATTCTAATAAAAAGCCACCTATTGACAAAGTAGCTAATTGCACCTGCCTATACGTGGCTTCTCTGCTCATTCCGTCGGTTTACTTTTGATTTCTAAGGATTACATATCTCATGGTATCTTGCTGTCTGAGTAACACATTTTTTGTTCTTCAGAAATGTGGTTGTATCCGAATTACCGAATTGCAATAGTAATGAACTTAAAAGAATCCGAGAGTCAGCCTGAAATTTGAATTTAAATCAATTTTGACAACTAATTTTAAAACAAGAATTGAATAAAATAGAATAGAGTAAAACAGAATAGAATAGAATAGAATAGAAAAGAATAGATAATAATAGAATATAATACAAAATAAAATAATAGAGCAGAATATAAACGAATAGAGTAAAACATAAGAGAATAGAATAGAAAAGAATAGAATAGAATAGAATAGAATAGAATAGAATAGAAAATAAGGGAATAAAATATATTTAAATAGAATAGAAAAAAGTTGAAAAGAATAGAAAAAACAATAGATAAGAATAGAATAAAATAAAAAATATATAACCGTCTTTCGAAATTTGATTTTTGAATACAATAAATTTGAATTTGAATAAAAAAGGAGAAAATAGAATAGAAAAAAACAATAAAATACAATTCAAAAGAACAGAATAGAATAGAATTGAAAAGAATTGAATAGAAAAAAACAATAGAATAAAATAGAAAGAATAAAACCATCTTCCGAATTTCAATTGTCAAATAGAATAAATTAGAATGCCAATTCGAATTCAAATGCTTTGGTCAAATTGAATTAAATTTGACCGGATTCTGAAAATTTGAATCGAATTTGAAAACTAATAAATGTCACAAATTCGGAAAACTAATTAAACAAATTTAACTAAACAAAATTATGTAAATAACGGATCTAAATGAAACAACTTTTTTCGTTCTGCATATGTCTATCACCGAATTCAAGGAAGTAAATGTGTAGAGATCTTCAAAAAGTAAACTTTTAAAATTCAAGATGACTTTTCCAAAGCTTCTCCAATCCTATGGAATGCCCTACCCCAATCTGTCCTACTTTATTAGCTTTTAGATGATCCCTGAAAACGCTTCTCTTCAGAGAAGCCTACCCTACCCACACCTAACAACTGTATTTTCATTTTCTCCATCAGCTCATCCCCCACAGTTATTACCTCTTGTTTCCACTTGACCTTCCCTCTGATCCCTCCTGTATTGATTTGTATTGTAAGTGTACTGTCTGCCCTCATGTTGTAAAGCACTGCACAAACTGTTGGTGCTATATAAATCCTGTATAATAATAATAATAATACTCCAATTTTTAGGAGTAAGATTGAAATAATTGAAATGTAATGTGGAGATGAATACATTTGTTTAAATTCTGACCATAGCTACCTTTTAAAGAGGAACTAAACTGTATCTGAGCACCAAAAACTGAAAATCCTATGTAATTCATTTTTAATATTCAAAGCAAACACCCACCCATCATGCCTAGCATGGACATTTTGAAACAGGAGAGCAGGGGGGCTTGAAGAATCACCAGGTATTTTACACAAAGGAAACAATACAAAGAGAACAGGATCCTTTTAACACAAGTACATGGTACAAGAGACAGACATTAGGAATATGAAATGTTGGGGTAAAATACAATTTAATGTCTGCTACCATCTGGAGCTACACTGCCCAGCCACTGTACAATATGTGTTGTTATTCTTTCCAAAATTATACACTCTAATGTTTATTTTAAGATAAATTGCCTCATCTTTCCCTCTTACATTGTGGCCTAACCAGTTTACTTATATACTGTTCAACCAATGAACAAAATGTGTAGCTATTGTCTCTCAGATAATACACTATAATTTGTATTGCAAGATAAAACCTGTAATGTCTCCTTCTATTTGCTGCTTATTTAACAGCATCATAAGCCTTCCTACCTGCACGTTGTGTTTTTCACCTGCATAAGATATGCATTGATCATGTAGTTTCATTGTGTCATTTGTTGTCCTGTACGCAGAGTCAATAGTAGAGTAGATCATTACATTCCTGTGTAAGGAAAATCTGTTTGCATAAAATATGAGGCATGAGCCATGGCGATGCACAGGTAATGAATGACCTCTGTCTGTAGTCTAAGAATCAACACCTTCTGTAAAGAAACCACATATCCCACAATCCCATCGGTCTAGTGCAGGTGAAAGCATTTCACAGAACTGAAGCAGCCGGTGTGAACAGCAAAACCTGGTCAGGCTTCCAGCCTTGCTTCCATGCTGCCAGCCACCATGATACCTCTCCCCCTATCTTCTCCATTAATTTAAGGGACTTTGACTTCTCTGGATATGGACTCATAAACCTCCACTTGCTATAAGTACAGCTCGGACCTCTCAAAATCCACATGGATGGCTAAGTAAATTTTCTCTACTTGAGTGTTACATGGCTTGAAAACTCTTCTTTGATCTAAACTGACAGCTCCCACACTGGGCAATGATGAATTACATACCACACAGTTGGAGGAGTTCTCTACCTAGTGGTCAACATAGGGAGGGCAGAAGATGGCTTGCTATAAGCTATATGAGTGCTATATGAAATTATACGGGCACCCCCCCCTGGGAATTTTTCAGCTATGCCTGATGTTTGATATATATATGCCATTATTCACTCTGGCTCCATGCTGCATATATGGGGGTTGGTCTTATAACACATTTGATTGAAGGACACCCTCATGGACTTTAAATGCCATTAGCCACATGCAGTGGCCCATCACATCGTTCATATGTGGGTTGGTCTCATGCTATGGCCATATGGCGTGGCCCATTCATATTGCTTATATGTGGATTGGTTACCCTTAGAATCCATGAGAAGATCCTTTAATGGACTTTGAATGAAATTCAACTACACTGAGCAAAATTATAAAATGCAACACTTTTGTGTTTGCCCCTATTTATCATGAGCTGAACTTAAAGATCTACGACTTTTTCTACGTACACAAAAGGCCTATTTCTGTCAAATATTGTTCACAAATCTGTCTAAATCTGTGTTAGTGAGCACTTCTCCTTTGCCGAGATAATCCATCCACCTCACAGGTGTGGCATATCAAGATGGTGATTAGACAGCATGATTACTGCACAGGTGTGCCTTAGGCTGGCCATAATAAAAGGCCGCTCTAAAATGTGCAGTTTTACTGTATCTGGGGGTTGGGGGGTCCGAAAACCAGTTATTATCTGGTGTGAGCACCATTTGCCTTACTCAGTGCAGCACATCACCTTTGCATAGCGTTGATCAGGTTGTTAATTGTGGTCTGTGGAATGTTGGTCCATTCCTCTTCAATGGCTGTGCGAAGTTGTTGGATATTGGCAGGAACTGGAACGCACTGTCATATACGCCAATCCAGAGCATCCCAAACATGCTCTATGGGTGACATGTCCGATGAGAATGCTGCCCATGCAAGAACTGGGATGTTTCCAGGTTCCAGGAAATGTGTACGGATTCTTGCAACATGGGGCTGTGCATTATCATGCTGCAACATGAGGTGATGGTCTTGGATAACTGGCACAACAATGGGCCTCAGGATCTCGTCACGTTATCTTAGTGCATTCAAAATGCCATCAATAAAATGCACCTGTGTTCGTTGTCCATAGTATACACCTGCCCATACCATAACCCCACCGCCACAATGGGCACTCAATCCACAACATCTATATCAGTAAACCACTCACCCACACAACACCATACACGCTGTCTGCCATCTGCCCTGTACAGTGAAAACCAGGATTCATCCATGAAGAGAACACCTCTCCAAAGTGTTGCAGCAGCTGTCCGGGTGGCTGGTCTCAGATGATCTTGGAGGTGAAAATGCTGGATGTGGAGGTCCTGGGCTTTTGTGGTTACATGTGGTCTGCAGTTGTGAGGCCTGTTGGATGTACTGCCAAATTCTCTGAAATGCCTTTGGAGATGGCTTATGGTAGAGAAATGAACATTCAATTCAAGGACAACAACTCTGGTGGACATTCCTGCAGTCAGCATGCCAATTGCACGCTCCCTTAAAACTTGCGACATCTGTGACATTGTGCTGCGTGATAAAACTGCACATTTTAGAGTGGCCTTTTACTGTGGCCAGCCTAAGGCACACCTGTACAATAGTCATGCTGTCCAATCAGCATCTTGATATGCACCACCAATGAGGTGGATGGATTATCTCAGCTAAGGAGAAGTGCTCACTAACACAGGTTTAGACAGATTTGTGAACAATATTTAAATAGACCTTTTGTGTACATAGAAAAAGTCGTAGATCTTTAAGTTCGGCTCATGATAAATAGGGGCAAACACAAAAGTGTTGCGTTTATAATTTTGCTCAGTTTATATACCAGTCCTGTTAATTGGGCCCAATTTGGACATTTTCACTTAGGGGTGTACTCACTTTTGTTGCCAGCAGTTTAAACATTAATGGCTGTGTGTTGAGTTATTTTGAGGGGACAGCAAATTTACACTGTTATACAAGCTGTACACTCACTACTTTACATTGTAGCAAAGTGCAATTTCTTCAGTGTTGTCACATGAAAAGATATGATAAAATATTAACAAAAATGTGAGGGGTGTACTCACTTTTGTGAGATATTGAATATATATATATATATATATATATATATATATATATATATATATATATATATATTAGTAGACTGCATATATATATATTCAGTTGCAATAAAAAGTATGTGAACCCTTTTGGAATGATATGGATTTCTGCACAAATTGGTCATAAAATGTGATCTGATCTTCATCTAAGTCACAACAATAGACAATCACAGTCTGCTTAAACTAATAACCCTTTCATGACTAAGCCTATTTTTGAAATTTGGTGTTTACAAGTTAAAATCCGTATTTTTTGCTAGAAAATTACTTAGAACCCCCAAACATTATATATATTTTTTTAGAAGAGAATCTAGAAAATAAAATGGAGATTGTTGCAATATTTTATATTACACGGTATTTGTGCAGCGGTGTTTTAAATGCACATTTTTGGGAAAAGGGACACTTTCATGAATTTTAAAAAATCCAAACAGTAAAGTTACCCCAATTTTTTTGTATAATGTGAAAGATGATGTTACGCCGAGTAAATAGATACCAAACATGTCACGCTTTATAATTGCACGCACTCGTGGAATGGCGACAAACTACGGTACCTAAGAAGTTCCATAGGCGACACTTTAAGTTTTTTTTATGGTTACTAGGTTAGTGTTACAGAGGAGGTCTAGTGCTAGAATTATTGCTCTCGCTCTGACGATCGTGGTGATACCACACATGTGTGATTTGAACACCGTTTACATATGCGGGCGCGACTTCCATATGCGTTTTCTTTGCTGCGCGAGCTCGCGGGGACAGGGGGCGCTTTAAAAAACCATTTATTTTATTTAATTATATATTTATAAATTGTGTTAAAAAAACAAATTTGATGACTTTTATTGCTGTCACAAGGAATGTAAACATCCCTTGTGACAGTAATAGGTGGTGACAGGTACTCTTTATGGAGGGATCGAAGGTCTAAAAGACCCCCGATCCCTCCTTTGCATTTCAAAGTATTCAGATCGCCGAAAACGGCGATTCTGAATACTGTGTATTTTCTTAAAATCGGTGCCATTGGCAGCCAAGTAAACGGGAAGTGACGTCATGACGTTGCTTCCGCGTTTACAATTAGAAGGCTGGAACGAAGCCGCCCAGCTTCATTCCAGCCTGCCTCCAGCCGCTGGAGGCAGCCGATTGGCCACCAAGCCTCCCGATCGAACGGGAGGCTCGGTAAGAGCGGCGGGAGGCGGTGGGAGGGGGGATGTCCCCTCCCACTGCTCCGGTATAACAGCCGAGCGGATTTTAGCCACATCTGTTGTTATACTTGGATAGCCGATCGCCGGCTCTAAACAATGGTACCGGGATGATGCCTGCAGCTGCGGGCATCATCCCAGTATAACCCCGGAAAGCCGAATATGCACATCTGCGTACGCTCGGCGGGAAGGGGATAACACACAAAGAATTAAATACCATGTTTTTATTAAACACACCATGTAAACATTCACAGTGCAGATGGAAAAAGTATGTGAACCCTTGGATTTAATAACTGGTTGAACCTCCTTTAGCAGCAATAACTTCAACCAAATGTTTCATGTAGTTGCAGATCAGACATGCACAATGGTCAGGAGTAATTCTTGACCATTCCTCTTTACAGAACTGTTTCAGTTCAGCAATATTCTTGGGATGTCTGGTGTGAATCGCTTTTTGAGGTCATGCCACAGCATCTCAATCGGGTTGAGGTCAGGACTCTGACTGACTGTGACTGGCCACTCCAGAAGGCATATTTTCTTCTGTTTAAGCCATTCTGTTGTTGATTTACTTCTATGCTTTGGGTCTCTGTCCTGTTGCAACACCCATCTTCTGTTGAGCTTCAGCTGGTGGACAGATGGCCTTAAGTTCTCCTGCAAAATGTCTTGATAAACTTGGGAATTCATTTTTTCCTTCGATGATAGCAATCCGTCCAGGCTCTGACGCAGCAAAGCAGCCCCAAACCACGATGCCCCCACCACCATACTTCACAGTTGGGATGAGGTTTTAATGTTGGTGTGCTGTGCCTCTTTTTCTCCACACATAGTGTTGTGTGTTTCTTCCACCAAGTCAACTTTGGTTTAATCTGTCCACAGAATATTTTGCCAGTACTGCTGTGGAACATCCAGGTGCTCTTGTGCAAACTGTAAACACGCAGCAATGATTTTTTTGGACACCAGTGGCTTGCTCTGTGGTATCCTCCCATGAAATCCATTCTTGTTTAGTGTTTTACGTATTGTAGATTCGCTAACAGGGATGTTAGCATCTGCCAGAGACTTTTGTAAGTCTTTAGCTGACACTCTAGGATTCTTCTTCACCTCATTGAGCAGTCTGCATTGTGCACTTGCAGTCATCTTTCAAGGACGCCCACTCCTAGGGAGAGTAGCAGCAGTGCTGAACTTTCTCCATTTATAGACAATTTGTCTTACCGTGGACTGATGAACAGCAAGGCTTTTGGAGATACTTTTATAACCCTTTCCAGCTTTATGCAAGTCAACAATTCTTAATCGTAGGTCTTCTGAGAGCTCTTTTGTGCGAGGCATCATTCACATCAGGCAATGCTTCTTGTGAAAAGAAAACCGGAACTGGTGTGTGTTTTTTATAGGGCAGGGCAGCTGTAACCAACACCTCCAATCTCATCTCATTGATTGGACTCCTGTTGGCTGACACCTCACTTCAATTAGCTCTTGGAGATCTCATTAGTCTAGGGGTTCACATACTTTTTCCACCTGCACTGTGAATGTTTACATGACATGTTCAATAAAACCATGGTAACATTTAATTTTTTGTGTGTTATTAGTTTAAGCAGACTGTGACTGTCTATTGTTGTGACTTAGATGAAGATTAGATCACATTTTACGACCAATTTGTGCAGAAATCCATATCATTCCAAAAGGGTTCACATACTTTTTATTGCAACTGTATATATATATATATATATATATATATATATATATATATATATATATATATATATATATATATTATACAGGATTTATATAGCGCCAGCAGTTTGTGCAGCGCTTTACAACATCGGGGAAGACAGTACAATTACAATACAATTCAATACAGGAGGGATCAGAGGGCCCTGCTCTTTAGAACTTACATATATATATATATATATATATATATATATATATATATATATATATATATATATCAAATACACTGCCACTAACTAACCTGCCTGCCTAATCTAGCTCAATCTCTCAAGCACTCTGCCTTTGGCCAATTATTGCTCTCGCTGATGAGCGTGCTGTAATTGGCCAAAGCATTCAATTCAGGTGTCTGCTTTGGCCAATCATCATACAACAATGCACAGCGGTCTTGCAGTGCATTATAGGGGGCTCAAATTTGCCGTGAATGCCCCATAAAATCCACTGTTCGGCGAACGAGCGAACACCCGATGTTCAATTCAAACTCGAAGCTCATCCCTAAAAATCAGGTGCCACAGTCAAAACTAACTAAAAATCCTTTTTTACTGAATCGTATCATGGTACTGTTGTTGAATTTAAGTTCAGCCAGAAGCATAGGTTAAAATCCATTACACATCCATATTGCCTAGTCTCTTTGAAAATGGTCAGACTAAGCTATCAAAATATGCCCCCATAGAATAGTGTTTGGTTTTGCACTCACAATTTTTGGACATGCAGGGTTCAAACAAAACCCACACATACACACTCATCCCTAAAATGATTTTAGAGGCTGGTTTACTGTGTATGCTTCTATTGATTATTATATATGCTGTGTATATGTTCATATTTTGGTGCTGTGACTGCTATGAATAATTGGGATGAAATGCATCAGAGGGGTGTGGCCTAAGGCAGGGGCTGTGTTTGTAAGCCAGCTGCATGGAGTAAACTCTACAGTGTGATTTATATAGAGTGCAGTTTTGCCTTAAAGTTTTGCTCCACATGCCGAGCAAGATGAGCTCTTGAGAGCTGGCACCTGATGCAGTACAGGAGCTAAGGAGCAGTGTCACAAAACTTTGAGTGTCTTTGTGGGATTTCTACATATTTGAGGTTCTCCCATGGAGTCATAGGCGTGCCCACGGGGTGTGCCGGGTGTGCCTGGGCACACCCTAATCCCCCAAGCAGTGTTTAGCCCCATTCCATCTGTATCCGATGTGCAATGTGTACCCTGCACTGCCTGTGAGTCAGTATAACATTGTGCCGATATTGGGGCTTGAAAGATCCGCTCAGTGTGACACTGTCCTGTATGGTAACTGCATGGAGAGAGAGAGAGGAGCTGTCAGATTTCATGTATGATGTCGGGGTGGGCGGGACCAAGCAGGTATCTGAACACCAGCCAATGGGATGGGTCTGCTACGTGTATGTAGCCCCGCCCCCTTTCTCAAGCTGCTCAATTATTGGCTGATGTTCAATAGCTGCTCGGTTCTGCTAGGATATTACACAGGCACAGCGAGCAGAGTGAAGCCACCCCCCCCTCCAATGTTTATGTGTACACAGGGGGAGGGGCCCTGCTGTGCCTGTGCCACGCTGATCTGAGGTACTGAATGGGATGGGGGGATCTGTCTGTGCTGAATGGGGGGGTCAATCTGTGCTGAAGGGGATGGTCCATCTGTGCTGAAGGGGGGGGATCTGTGCTGAGGGGGGGTATGTGCTGAAGAGGGGGTCCATCTGTGCTGAAGGGGGGGTCTGTGTTGAATGAGGGGTCTGTGCTGAAGGGAGGTCTGTGCTGAGGGGGGCTGTGTAATGTAAAGGGGTGCAGTGATACAGGGTCCTGTGTAATGTAAAGGGGTCCAGTGGTGCAGGGTGCTATGTAATGTAAAGGGGTGCAGTGATACAGGGTCCTGTGTAATGTAAAGGGGTCCAGTGGTGCAGGGTGCTATGTAATGTAAAGGGGTGCAGTGATACAGGGTCCTGTGTAATGTAAAGGGGTGCAGTGATACAGGGTCCTGTGTAATGTAAAGGGGTGCAGTGATACAGGGTCCTGTGTAATGTAAAGGGGTGCAGTGATACAGGGTCCTGTGTAATGTAAAGGGGTGCAGTGATACAGGGTCCTGTGTAATGTAAAGGGGTGCAGTGATACAGGGTCCTGTGTAATGTAAAGGGGTGCAGTGATACAGGGTCCTGTGTAATGTAAAGGGGTGCAGTGATACAGGGTCCTGTGTAATGTAAAGGGGTCCAGTGGTGCAGGGTGCTATGTAATGTAAAGGGGTGCAGTGATACAGGGTCCTGTGTAATGTAAAGGGGTGCAGTGATACAGGGTCCTGTGTAATGTAAAGGGGTGCAGTGATACAGGGTCCTGTGTAATGTAAAGGGGTGCAGTGATACAGGGTCCTGTGTAATGTAAAGGGGTCCAGTGGTGCATGGTGCTGTATAATGTAAAGGGGTCCAGTGGTGCAGGGTGCTGTGTGATGTAAAGGGGTCCAAAGGTGCAGTTGTGGAGAGGGGGTACGCAGTAGTGACAAAGAGTTATTGAAGGATGCAGAGGTATTCAGGGGGCACAGTGGGGTGTTTTTACATTTTAACGTGGGGTGTTGGGTGGCAGATATAGGATCCGTCCCGGGTGCCAAATGCTCTAGGTACGCCCCTGGAAACCCCCCCTCTCGTCTGTCAGTGCTTCCAACTAATGCCACCTGTCTGTGCCAATCAGTGCCCCCTGTCAGTGCCAGTGCCGCCTGTCAGTTTGTCAGTGTCAATTAGTGCTTCCAATCAGTGCCACCTGTCAGTGCCAATGAGTCCCAATCAGTGCTTCCAATCAGTGCCACCTATCAGGCCAATCAGTGCCAGTGCCGCCTGTCAGTGCCAATTAGTGCTTCCAGTCAGTGCAACCTGTTAGTGCTAATGAGTGGCAAGTGCTTCCAATCAGTGTCACCTGTCAGTGCCAATGAGTGCCACCTATCAGTGCTTCCAATCAGTGCCACCTTTCAGTGCCAATCAATGCCAGTGCCACCTGTCAGTGGCAATTGGTGCTTCCAATCAGTACCACCTGTCATTGCCAATCATTATCAGTGCCAATCAATGCTTCCAATCAGTGCCACTGAGTGCCAATCAGTGCCACCTGTCCGTGCCAGTGTTTCCAATCAGTGCCATCTGGCAGCGCCAATCAGTACTTCCAATCAGTGTTACCTGTCAGTGCCAATCGGTGCCAGTGCTGCCTGTCAATGCTAATGCCGCCTGTCAGTGCCAATCAGTGCTTCCAATCAGTGCCACCTGTCAGTGCCAGTCAGTTCCACACCAGTACAAATGAGTGCCACCTGTCAGTGCCAATCAGTGCTGCCAATCAGTGCTGTTAATCAGTGCCCATCAGTGCACTGAGTGCAGGGATCGGTGTGATGAACTCACCTGCCAGGCACATTGTCCAAGGGGGTGCCGGCCTGGTAGGGCACAACTGAAATCTGTTGTTTATTAATGCCACATCCCGATTTTAGTATAACAGGTAATCACCACATCACTATTTACAATAAACTACTGGAGGTAAAATAAAAAAGTGTAATTGAAAGGCCGGCCACTAAGCACTGTTATGTGTTCTCACACCACAAAAAAAAAAAAAGTGCAGCGCTAACTTACTGATCAATAACTTAACAATAATGGTGGAACCCTCTAATGTATGGAAATCTCAATAAACTTCAATATTACCACAATACCGATCTCTATGATATGCAACTTCACATAATACACCAAGCTGAAATTAAGACATATTGTATAAAAATAAGCTTAGCAGGGATGGTGGAAACCCCTCCTATAGATATTTACCATACAGATTAATCTCAAGTGAAACAACCTTTTAGTTGGGAGGTTCCCACCATTATAGCACTTTGGAATTTTTATTTTTTAGATTGTTACACTTAATTTTAGATGTTTTAGTTACTATTATAAAGTGAATTTTTGCACTTGAAGGTAATTTTCCACCATCCATGACTTTATGGACCTTGCTTTGCGCACTGGTGCCCAGTAATGTTGGAACAGGAAGGGGCCATCCCCAAACTGTTCCCACAAAGTTGGGAGCATGAAATTGTCCAAAATGTCTTGGTATACTGGCACCTTAATGCCCCGTACACACGGTCAGACATTGATCGGACATTCCGACAACAAAATCCTAGGATTTTTTCCGACGGATGTTGGCTCAAACTTGTCTTGCATACACACGGTCACACAAAGTTGTCAGAAAATCCGATCATTCTGAACGCGGTGACGTAAAACACGTACGTCGGAACTATAAACGGGGCAGTGGCCAATAGCTTTCATCTCTTTATTTATTCTGAGCATGCGTGGCACTTTGTGTGTCGGATTTGTGTACACACGATCGGAAATTCCGACAACGGATTTTGTTGTTGGAAAATTTTATAGACTGCTCTCAAACTTTGTGTGTCGGAAAATCTGATGGAAAATGTGTGATGGAGCCCACACACGGTCGGAATTTCCGACAACAAGGTCCTATCACACATTTTCCATCGGAAAATCCGACCGTGTGTACGGGGCACAAGATTTCCCTTCACTGGAACTAAGGGGCCAAGCCCAACCCCTGAAAAACAACCCCACACCATAATCCCCCCTCCCCCCCCCACACCATAATTCCCCCTCCACCAAATGATTTGGACCAGTGCACAAAGCAAGGTCCATAAAGACATGGATGAGTGAGTTTGGGGTGGAGGAACTTTACTGTCCTGCCCAGAGTCCTGACATCAACCTGATAGAATACCTTTGGGATGAATTAGAGTGGAGACGTTGAGCCAGGCCTTCTCATCCAACATCAGTGCCTGACCTCACAAATGCACTTCTGGAAGAATGGTCAAACATTCCCATAGACACACTCCTAAACCTTGTGGACAGCCTTCCCAGAAGAGTTGAAGCTGTTATAGCTGCAAAGGGTGGGCCGACTCAGTATTGAACCCTACGGACTAAGACTGGGATGTCATTAAAGTTCATGTGTGTGTAAAGGCAGGCTTCCCAATACTTTTGTCTGTTTGAGCTTTGGGGTGCACACCCTAATGCAATAGGCTGCGCACGCCTGTGCATGGAGTACAGTAGAATTATATTTTACAGCCTTAACTTGTCAGTGTGGCCTCAGATATATTTGTAAATATGTGAAACAAAGAGCTTCTAATATAAATGTAGGAAACAGTTTACAGTTTGATTTTCTATGCTAGCGGAACCAAAGCCCACAAATACTCACCTCTGCTACAGTAGTGCAATGTCCTCGAGCTCCCTCAACAGCACCAACATCTCCTCCCTGGCTTCTTCTGACTATTGGGTCTTCAGCCATCTTGATTTGATTGACGCAGGGTAATGTAACTTGCATGCATTAATTAATTCATCCTGACACCCGACAGTTGACAAAAATGTACACTGAGTTGTGTATGGGAAGCTTGGCGTACAGTGCAAAGAGGATTGCAAGGAAGATGTTAAAAAGCCTTTGCCAAAGAGATATAGTACATCTCTTCTGTAATTAAAAAAAAAACTTTCCTGCTTGCAATTTTTTTGTTTTAAGGACACAGTATTGCTTTACTTAAATAGACTGAGTGCTGCAAATGTTTTTATTGTTCATTAGGGGAGAATATCTGAAATGCACCTTTTATCTGCTGCTAGTTATAAGCTGATTTGAGTGGTTGACGCTTTCTAATTCTGGGCTTATTTAATAATATAGCACAATGAGGAATTGTGTTCAGCATAACAGCCATTCAGAAATCAGAATCTAGTCATCAGTTCTATAGAGACAGATATAATTTTTTTTAGGTAGGTCACATTGTATGGAAAGAATGCCAATGAAAAATCATATTGTGTCTATAACAACCAATTAGGTTCCAGCTATAATCTCTGATCCCCAGGCTTGAAAATTAAACAATGGTTCTGACTGGTAGATATAAGGAAGAGACATTATTTCTCTAGCATACTTTTCATGCTTCAGCCTATCTGGGTTTCTGCAGAGCATACTCAGTGTTGGAAGGAGGAGGGTTTGGAATATAACACAGGGGCTGATAAGTAGGGATGAGCTTTGGGTTTGGGTCAAACCCAGCCTGTTCGCATTTCAGTGAACCACCAAACTGGCCATATTTGCAAGTTTACTTGCTTCACACTCCAGCTGCTAGAATGTAAACATGATCCTCATGATCCTCATGTTGTGACAATGAAAATACAGGGTCAGGGATCCCAGATGACATCATTGACCATATTTATAAAATGTGCTTTGGTACATGTATCCCATGACATGATAGACACCCATACTCTTTTTTTAAACAATATCTTGCATATGAGTTCTGAAAAAGGGTAGAAAAAATTGCTGCATTCACCTTCAGTAGACTTCAGTGAGGTTTGGCATTAAGTTCAAGGTTCGCAGACTTATTGTCTTCTGCAAACCTGGCTCAAACCAAGCCCAGCCAGCTTCACTCATCCTTACTGACAAGTTCTTTTTTGCCTATTATTAAAATACAGCATCTAACAAGTGTTTATTATTTTTACCCAGGTCACTACCCCAGCCATGACATTGTCTGACTTGACTAGCCTAAGCCTTTTTCGTATCATGAGTGGTTATTCCAGATCATTTTACTAGTGGGTTGAAACATCAGCAGGTATGCTAATTTGCATTACAATACATACCAACAACATGGTGTTCCCTTGTGGATATGTAACTTAAAGCAAAGTATGTTCTGTATGACAATAAAAAAATAATCTAAAGGCTGTAACTGGTTTTATTTCTCACAGATTTTCTTACTCACAACAATCAAGAAACAAAATGACAAAAACATGTCCCAGATCTCTACAGACAGACAGGCCAGGTGTTCTGCCATCAGGAAAGAGACATATCCATTACTCATCATGAAGGTAATTGTCCTCAGGACACTAATGTTTAAATCTGGATACTTTAGCAATAAATTTAGGCCCATGACTTTGATGTAAAATAACATAATTTACATGTTGATTTTCTATCACCCTTAGGTGTTAGACTGTCATCCCTCTTTCCCCTTAGTTCTTCCTGTCAAGTTTCATAGATTTCACTTCTCTGCAAAAAAAAAAAAGCCTTATGTTTAAGCCACCAAGATGCAAAACTATGAGCAATATGGAAAATAAATTGGACATTATAATTTTACACAGCTTAAGGGGGAACTCCTTTAGAACAGTTATGCATTAATTGACAATCTTGAAATACTATTTACAATACTGCTATTAAATATATAAATCTTAAATTCTATTTTGATATTATCTTCACACAACTCCCTGTAAATTAGAAATCAAACCCTTTCTAGCTGGGTACATAAAGCTAGAAACCAGTTGCTTGGGGTGTCATCTTTACTTGGTAATTACATAGTAGTTATTTATAGGTTTCTTTGCTGCAGGACTTATACTAATAAATGGTTAGAGAGAAGTGAAGTTTTTCAAATTTACAGTGTAAAAATCTACCATTAATCAAAATTTTGCCACGATTGGCTTTTAAAGTACTTAAATGATGGGGTAGAAAAAAGAGGAAAAAGTTCCTTATGGTGTTCCACCCTTCCGCATTCCAACTTTTTTTAATGAACATAGTTAAAAGGTCTGAATGAAATTATCACAGGGAAATGTATAAAGCAGCAGAAGAGGACTTGTATGGTAAAAAGTTTCAGGCCACTGGCAGAATCAAAGGTTTACGGGGCCACAATCTTTTTTCAAGATGTTGTTTTTTGGTAGGATAACCCAAACCAATAAAATGAAATATGGACTTAATGACTCTGTTACATTGTTAACTATTGAACCTATCCAAAAAAAAACGTTATGTACACATCATGAACCGCACTCCACAAATCTTAAAATGCTATTGCTAAAACACATGTAATTAAGACATAATCAAGACATGGTATAAACACTATGGTTACAGTTAAAATATCCTATATCAATGATGTTTTTCACATTACTATGATCAAACATCACTCAAGACAATTCGCACAATTTATAAATGACATATAATTTGCTTCTGTAGTTATAATGCTAGACATAAACAATATATCACTACGTGGCAAAAAAAAAAAATTATTGCAGGTGCAGGCATCAATGATCCCATGTATGGTACATCATCACATACTTACCAACTGGTGGTTGCGGTTTGGCCAAATTCAAGTGAATGGGTTGCATTCAGAGGAGGTACTGCCCACTGAAAGCAACATGGGGTATAACTTTTGCAGCAGCCATGGCCTGTGTATAACCGCATCACCACCATTACAACTTAAGGAGGGCAATCAAGGGCAGAAAAAGAGTGATTAAACCTCCACTTTTTACAGCGAACCCCCCCTCTTGAACACTTGCAGTTTCACAAGAAAAGATTGGTAGAAAACTAGAGAATGGCTTTACCTGTTTCTAAGTACTCCCACTGATTAATGTGGCTTTTATTTTCTCATTCATTTATGGTAAAAAGGTTTACACAGATAATAAAAGCCAAATGTTTTGTGTCACCTTTCTACTAAAACGACTTTTTTTAAGTTTTGGATATAGAAATCCTTCCTGGCTTTGCACCAGTTCTTAATATACAGTATTTTAAAATAAATTGTAAAATAGGTAATGCTTCCTGTAGAACAACACGTATTTTAAATGAATGTCCCACTTCTAAACCACTCTTTCCATCTACGATGTCTTGATGGATGCACAGCAAAAAAGGTGTCCCTGGGAAATTTTTTAAATGGTGGCAAATTTGCCATCAAGGTGCAGTGGCTGGAAGTCATTGTTCATCATGTCATTTAAACTATACTGTCTGGTGGTAATGCTGTTGCTACCTATTTTGTTCAGCAATGACAGTGACAATGCAGTTGGGAGCAGAGAGAAGCTACATCTTTAGAAGCTAGGCTTGTAAATCTGGTGAAAGCTGCCATAGTCTAATGACTTTAAAACATTCCAAAATCCCACCATTTTGCTTTTATAGACTTGCATCTTTAAAGCCCAATAGTAGGTTCACACCTTGTATTTCTTTATCATCTGGTAACCCTACATGTTATGATTTGTGCCTGGATTTTGCTTGAAAATGTTTTCAAATACATTTTTCTCAGTATTTTGCTTTTTGCTCAAGTGTTCTGTAACTGGGTAATAACCACAATAATGTGTCCTCAAAAAGACTTGTGATGCAGAAGAGAGGGTTCCGGTCTGTTTTTGAGTGATGACTGATGCACAGTCATTTTTAGACACTTTGCACAATTGCTATAACAGAAAAGTGGAGGTAAGACCACAAAAATGGAGATTGTTAGTACAATGTTTCTTTATATGCCTTTGTATTTCTTTATAGTCCGGTAACCCTACATGTTATGATTTGTGCCTGGATTTTGCTTGGAAATATTTTCAAATACATTTTTCTCAGTATTTTGCTCTTGCTCAAGTGTTCTGTAGCTGGGTAATAACCACAATAATGTGTCCTCAAAAAGACTTGTGATGCAGAAGAAGAGAGGGTTCCGGTCTGTTTTTGAGTGATGACTGATGCACAGTCATTTTTAGACACTTTGCACAATTGCTATAACAGAAAAGTGGAGGTAAGACCACAAACATGGAGATTATTAGTCTAATGTTGCTTTATTTATAACAACATCCTCTTTTGTACTTTCCCTTACTTGGCATCCACTTGTACTTTCAGCAGAAAAGCATAAATCATCTCTTTACAAATCACAGCTGCACCTCTTCCATTCAGATCGCTTTCCACTACCTTTCCCCGAAAGTACATTTACTCACCAGAGCTTTATGACCACACTAGTACAGGTCAAAACGTGCTTTTAAAATAGCAAAAACTGGATCTATGATCCAACAAACCATTTGCATTCTCTTGCTGCTATCTGTTTGAGGCCACGGTACTGCCAGCACCACAAAGACAGATACAATACAAAAAAATTGAACGTCTCCATACAATGTTTTATAAAAAAATGTAAAACCACTTGAAAACTCTCCAGTTCAACATGTTTAATCTCAAGATTTTGTCAAGAGTTGCAGACTGATGGTGGTGAGGGATCTGAACTAAGAGGTATTTGTGGAGCGTTGCTAGTACAATGTTTTAATAACTGCATATATTTTTCTGTGACTTCAGTTGGTTTTTGAAATTGTAGACAGGCTTGTCAGTCTGGAAACAAGCTGGCATGAAGTTTGCCTAAGGCCATAGCTACTTCATCACTTAACTCCCCACCACCCTCACTCTGCCACAATCGACTCTTCATCAACCTCATCCACAAGCTGCAGTGTTAGCAGTATTTCTTCATTCTTTCTTCATTTATCATAAATAGTGTGATTTATTGATCCTGGATGGTGTATTTCTCTCCAATTCCCCCACAGTGTTGATTTAGAAAAATGCTGATTTCCACCCTTGTTTTTACCATGTTGCTTAACATTAGTGTCCTCTAATAGTAAGACCAAATTAATTAGATAGTTATACAGCTTCAGTGGTCCCTACTTTGGGACTTAGTTCAAAGAAGCACACGTTACCTAATTTGCTTCACTACTAGACAGCTAAATTTACTGACTGCGTTATCTTGCTCATAGAGGCATTTCAAGATCTGCAGTGTATAATTTAAAGGTCACAGAGCATTGCAGATCTGTGAAAAAGATCATCTAGCTTTACAAGGCCAGAAGAATGTTTATTAACAAAATCTGTTAAAATGGGCAAATACTGCAAAAACCTTTTGGATATCTTGATTGAAGGTATTGTATGTTCCATTGTTATCAACCACTTTACCCAATAAATGGAGTCAGCAGAAAAGCCAACTAGGAGGACTGAAGGCTTTTGCACACAAATCTATGCAGTGCTTGGAAATCCTTCATTAAAATGACTTTATACTAGCCTTTGTTCCAGGAAAAGGCAAACAAACCCTTCTAACACTTGTTCCCTAGATCAACAAAATCGGTGTTAATACGTATAAAGTATTAATGCAGTTATATTCTGCACATTTGGGAATGCATCCAACTGTTTTTATAATACAAGTAACTGAGCTGGCTAGAACTAGTTCCTGAGATAACCTATTCTACATTTTCACAGCTCTGACTGTGATGAAGCCAAAGTTTCTGTATGTGAAGAATAAACCTATTTTCCTCCAAACATAAAGAGTGCCCCTTGTCCCCTTGACCATAAAGTGAATAACTGCACCAAGTTCACTATATGGACTACTTATGTATTTATATATTGTCATCACTCCCCCCAATTTATTGTCTCTTCTCAAAGAACAATAATTTCAGTTCAGTTAATCTTTCCACATAGCTGAGTTACGCCAGGCCTCTTATCAGCTTGGTTGCCCTTCTCAGCATTCTCTCTGGTTCCCCAACATCCCTAAAGCAGGAGAAGTTGGTATTGATTATCCATAATGTGCAGTGGCAGCTGGTGCTTAAAATTTTTTGGGGGGAGCAAAAAAATTTTGAAAAAAAATCATCAACTGCAGCCACTGTGCCTTTAAACGCTGCCCCTGTGCCATCAAATGCTGCCACTGTGCCATCAAATGCTGACATTGTGCCATCAAATGCTGCCACTGTGCCATCAATCTCAGCCACTGTGCCATCAAACGTTGCCACTGTGCCCATCAAATGCTGCCAATGTGCCCATCAAATGCTGCCAATGTAACATCAAACGCTGCCACTTTGCCCTCAAACACTGCACTGTGCCATCAAACGCTGCCACTGTGCCCTCAAATGCTGCCACTGTGCCATCAATTGCAGCCACTGTGCCAAACGCTGCCACTGTGCCCATTAAACACTGCCACTGCGCCCATCAAATGCTGCCACTGTGCCATCAAACGCTGCCAGTGCGCCCATCAAATGCTGCCAGTGTGCCCATCATATGCTGCCAGTGTGCCAATAATATGCTGCCAGTGTGCCCATCAAATGCTGCCAGTGTGCTCATCATTTGCTGCCACTGTGCCCATCAAATGCTGCCAGTGTGCCCATTAAATGTTGACAGTGTGCCCTTGAATGCCCCCAGTGTGTCCCCCGCCCAGTGCATCTGCCCAGCACTTACCCTGTCTTAGTGGAGCAGCGGGTGACGGCAACGAGCAGGGTCCTGCATGCGTTTCCTGCCATCCTCATCTCCCGTCCTCTCCTCCTGATAGGCGTCCAATAGCGGTGCCTGTCGTTTCAGCCAATCAGGTGACAGGTAACAGACCCGAGCACCTGATTGGTGGAGAGGTGGTTTAGTGTTAGGAAAGTGAATAGTCATTCGCTTTTCTAACACAGCTGAGTGACCTGTGAGCGCCCAGCATGGTGCTCGCAGGTCACCTTTTTTAATGCCTATGGCTCTAATCAGGTGCTTCAGAAACACCCCCGCCACTGTAATTCAGGAGCCCTGCGCCCGAAAGGGGCCCGGGCACCTGAATAGGGTGTGGCAGCGGGGGCCATAGATAGATTCATGCAATGTATGCAATGCATGAATCTATCTATTGGTGCTAGGAGAGAGGGGGCAGAGCCAGAGTGCCTTTAATGCAAGGGCCGCCACTGATAATGTGCATGAGCAAACAATGGAAGGTACAACAATTGGTGATCAGACAAGAGAGAAAGAGTACACAGTAAGAAAAGTAAGGGTCAAAGAAGGAAATCTATGGAACGCTATTCCCACGAACCCCCACGCCCTGTCGCCGCCCCCATATCAATCTAGACTCAGATATTTTAGCCAGATACTGGCTAGCTTTTCATGAAGCATGGTCCATGAAAGCTTGATTTGGTAGCAACTATTTTATGTGAACAAGTGATGTCTCCCAAGACTTAGCGATATTCATTTTTGCCACCATAAACATTAAGAAAATTAGAGTCTGAATATGCATAGGGATATCGGTGATTGGTTCATCTAAGAGTGCCATTCTAGCATTTTTGGGTATATTGACTTCAGTTATAGAATGTATAAGGATAGATATTCTTGCCCAGAACTGTCAGACTTTGGGACAAGTCCACCAGATGTGGAACATGGTACTCTCCTGTCCACATCCTCTAAAACAAAGGGGGACAGCCTTAGGCCTTAGAACTTTCTGACCAGTCCTCATCATGTATTTCCATGCCCAAATCAGTCTCCCATGTAATGTGATGGGGCAATATAGTGGGGGAGGCCTGAAAGTAGTGATATAATGTCAAAATGATGCCCTGTGATCTTGCATCCTGCATGCATCTGTTTTCAAATAATGTTCTTGTAGTGATATCATCTGTTGTTTTAGGGAGCAAAATTGTAACATCTGGAGACAATAAATGGGAGGTTTAATACCCTTGTAATCCAAAAAAGTGGCAGATGCAATATAGTCCCTTGTTCAACCACTATGAAAATTGTGGTAGGGAGAGCCCTGTTTGAAAGGAAGGGGTATTGAAGAGAGTGCTACTGATGTATGCTTTGACTTAAGAGGAAATGGCTCTGCAATTTTTTGGGGGGAGCCACATGAGGAGGTCCATAGGTTGTGGGAGTCTGGCCTCTGACTCAATTGTGAGCCAATCAGGTTTATAAGAAGTAGAAAACATTTGGGACAGTTGGATCAATTGTGCCACCTTATAATATTGCAAAAGAATGGGTATTCCCAAACCACCAGATGATTTGGGGGCATAGAGTGTTTTGCTAGCCACCCTAAAACTGCTAGATCCTAGGTACTAAAAACTGAAAAAGCATTTTAGGGTTCTAATTCTGCACAATTAATAATTATGCATAAGTGCACTAACAATTACTGTTTTCTAAACCGCAATGATAGGCACTTGCTGGCTGGGGTGTAAGGGCTTAGAATTTACACTAAATCCCTATGATATTATACGCCCAAAATATTCAGATGAGATAATTCATACATTTAGAGTTAATTCCCTACACTGCTGCTCTTCTCTGGCAATGTCTATCCACAACACTGGTCCCTAATAGTAAACTGTTTACGCTGACACCTTCCTTGCTACCTGTCCTTGATTAAGGCATCCTTTATGTTAAAATCAATCACATCATTGTTTTAATTGACACTGACAGATGTCACAGAAAGAGGTCACTGGGAAGCCCATTAAAATTTTGCTATGGGTCCTCATGATTTGTAGTTACACTCCTGCAGGTAAACTGTGTTTATCAAGTCAGTAGTACAGCAAATTATTCATATTTGATTTAAAAGGTCTTTTAAATTAGGTGATGCAAAAACAACCATTTTGCCTTCTCACAGCAAATTCAGTGTAGTTTTGTTTTACAGTTATTGTAAAACAAATAAGAAAGGACACAGATTAGATACCCCACTCAGTTGTAACTGGAATCAAAATAATACCTGTACTCTTATTTTAGACATACTGTACAACAGAATGCACCCATACACTGTCATTTTATCTACAGGTGTTTCTCTTGTTAAGTATCTTTGATGTGCACTTTGTCATACATCATGTAAAGCATGCCATTAATCATTGTCTAATTGCTACATTTCTGTGGTGAACTTTATTATTAATGTGCTGTGCTGCTAGAACACATGGTTGCAGTTTTGTGTACAATCGTATAGTAATAGGGCCCAGGCGTTCTGATGGTAATATTTCAAAGTGACTGGTTACTAGGACTTAAAAAAAAATGTTTTGTGATTTTCCTTTAGTTAGAACTATGCATTTGCAATGTTACTAATCAGTCGGTAGGAGTCAAGGAATATATCAATTGTGATTGTTAAAGCTCTACTTACTGAGCAATAAAAAGGATTTTTTTTCCTTTTCCATTTTTGATAAATAAAGATCTTTGCCATATGCTAAATTCCAACTTAGTGATAGTAGAATTATTATCCAGACTTGCTATAGCTCTGGTCCTTCTGCAGTTGTACCACAAGTATCTCTGTCTCTTTGTTGGCTTTCCAGGCTTCTCAAGCCTGCCACAATGATAAACTAGAAGAACAATGAAAGAAACCTCACACAAAGGAATCCAGCTGCAACATAATTTATTGGGAACTGGACATTGTCTAACATGTTGTAAACCTTTTGATGCATTTGAGCAGTTATAGTCAGGTGGGGGCAGTAGGGACCTAATCTTCTTAAAACAACACTTCTGCAGTTACCTTATAGGAAGACTCTACATCAATATAGAGAAAGCAGACTCAAAGTCTACCTTATCTAATTCCCACCCCAACCCCAAATGTCACCTTGTCATCCATTGATTAGAGGAAAACTCCTCCCTAGTGAATTAACCAATTGCCAGTAATAATCTAACAAAGTCAAAGCCCACAGATATTCATGATCTACTTTGGAAAATGTTTTAGCCTGGTTGAAAATAATCAAAAACTTCTTACTCCCAAGGATTTCACATCTCTCGAACATCTCCCTTAATGAGATAACTTCTCTAATATATGTGCCGTCCTTTTATTGTACTGTATCAATACCCTGTCAACATTGCTGAGGAAAAACAAAATATTCTAGAACATGAATCTTCCTATTGGAATTAGAAAATTAAATTGGTCTACGGTTATTGATGTCACAAGGTTCTTTACCTTTGAGCAATGTAACCAGCGATAACATCTTTATGGACTAAAAGATTAGGCACTTTTCCTTAAAGCTTTTGTACACCACATCCAAAAACAGAGCTAGAAGGTCTTCGTACCTTCTTTTGGCATAAATCCTCAATAATCTCTCGGATTTCCATTATGCTTACTGTCTCTCAAACATTTCTTCTAATGATTTCTCTAAGATAAGATACAGGATAAAAGATAAAATATGATATAGCAAGTCCAGAGATGGGTAACAAAAATGGTGAAAGGTCTGAGGGATAAAACATATCAAGAGTGACTTCAGGAACTTAATATGTACAGTCTGGAGGAAAGAAGGGAAAGAGGAGAACTGATTGAAACCTTCAAATACATCAAGGGGTGAATAAGGTTCAAGAGGGCAGTATTTTCAATATGAAACCAAGATCAAAAACAAGGGTATATGACCTCAAACTAACTGGTGGAAAGTTCAAAACGAATCTTATGCCGCGTACACACGGACTTTTCGACCCGACTGGTCCGACGGTCTATCCGACGGACTTTCGGCGGACTTCCGACGGACTTTCTGAACAAACGGACTTGCCTACACGCGATCACACCAAAGTCCGACGGATTTGTACGTAATGACGTATGACCGGACTAAAATAAGGAAGTTGATAGCCAGTAGCCAATAGCTGCCCTAGCGTCGGTTTTCGTCCGTCGGACTAGCATACAAACGAGCGGACTTTTCGATAGGAACTGGGTCCGGCGGAGCTCCAACATAAAGATTTGAAACATGTTCCAAATCTAAAGTCCGTCAGATTTTTGACCAAAAAAGTCAGCTGCAGGTCCGATGAAGCCCATACACGGTCGAATTGTCCGTCGGACTCGGTCCGTCGGACCAGTCCAGTCGAAAAGTCCGCTCGTGTGTACGCAGCATTAGAAAGTATTATTTTAATGAAAGGGTAATTGATGCTTGGAATAAACTTCCAGCAGAAGTAGTGAGTCATTTAACAGTAAGTGGTTTAAAACATGCATGGGACAAACATAGATCTATACTCAGAAAAAAAAGTTAATACCAAATAAATGAAAAAATATAAAAATACAAAACCAAAAAAAACTTGGTCTTTTTTATGATGTCACTTTTCTATGTTTCTATAAAGTTCTGTTCTTTACTGTGCTATACTCACATCCAGTTAATGTTGCTGAGACAAAACAAAGCAGTCTAGAATACATGATTTTGTCAGAATCAGCATTCAAAAGTGGCATTTGGCCTCCAATTCTTGATGTCGCTTGGTTCTTTACCTTTACAGAAAGTAAACAGTGATAACTTCTGTATTGTATTGTAACTGTACTGTCTGCCCTCATGTTGTAAAGCACTGTGCAAACTGTTGGCGCTATATAAATCCTGTATAATAGTAATAATAGTAATAACTCTTATGGACCAAAACATTAGTCATTTCTGGACAGCTTTTTTTACACAACAGCCAGAAAGAGCAAGGAGGTCCTGGTGCTCTTTTGTGACAAAACGTGTAAATAATCTCCCTTAGCTCCTTCATCATTATGTCTGCTGTCAAAAAAGAGAATCCACAATTTTCCTATCAGGGTCTTAAGTTGTAAAGGCTGGTTTAAGGACATGTTCAGTTTTTAACCACTTCCTGAACCACCACCTGGCTATCATTCTGCTATAGGCCAAGTGGTGGTTCAGTTATATGACATCCAGCAGGATAACTGCCAGTACGTTCCCATGAGAGCACGCATCGCAGCGATCGGTGGTGCGGCGTGTCAGTCTGATGGAGGCTCTTTACCACGTGATCAGCCATGTCCAATCACGGCTGATCACAATGTAAACAGGAAGAGCCATCGAACAGCTTTTCCTCACTCGCGTCTAAGATGCGAGTAGAGGAGGGCTGATCGGCGGCTCTCCTGATGGGGGGTCTGTGCTGATTGTTTATCAGTGCAGCCCCCCCGTGAATGCCAACCCAGGACCACCAGGGATGCCACCAGACCCCCAGGGATGCCCACAAAGGTACCCCAAAAGGTATGCCACCCTGGACCACCAGGGGGAAGGCAATCAGTGCCCAGGCAGATGGAAATCAGTGCCTAGGCAGATGGCAATCAGTGCCCATCAGCAATGCCTGCCAGTGCCATCAGTGATGCCTATCAGTGCCATCTATCAGTGCCACGTGTCAGTGCCCATCAGTGCCGCGTATAAGTGCCCATCAGTGCCCAGCAGTGCTGCCTATCAGTGCCACTCATAAGTACCCATCAGTGCAGCCTTTCAGTGCCCATCAGTGTTGCCTATCAGTGCCCATCAGTGCCCACCAGTGCCCACCAGTGCCACCAATGTGTGCCCATCAGTGTCGCCTACCAATGCCCATCAGTGCTGCATATCAGTTCCACCCATAAGTGCCGCCTATCAGTGCCCATAAGTGCCGCCTATCAGTGTTCATCAGTGCCCGTCAGTGCCACCTCACTGGTGCCACCTCATCGGTGCCACCTTATCAGTGCCCGTCAGTGCCGCCTTATCAGTGCCCATCAGTGAAGGAGAAAATGTACTTATTTACAAAATTTTATAACAGAAACAAACAAAATTTTCGGTCTTTTTTTATTTGTTTAGCAAAAAATAAAAACCGCAGAGGTGATAAAATTCTGCCAAAAGAAAGCTCTATTTGTGGGAATAAAATGATAAAAAATTTTGTTTGGGTACAGTGTAGCATGACCGCGCAATTGTACACCACATCCAAAAAGCGCTAGAAGGTCTTTGTACCTTTTTTTTGCATAAATAATAATTTAAATAATAATTTAAACAGCGACAGCGCTGAAAGCTGAAAATTGGCTTGGGCAGGAAGGGGGGGTAAGTGCTTAGTATTGAAGTGGTTAAACTTAAACAGACTGTTTCTTTTTTACCTATAACTCTGTTAAACTCTTAATAAAATTACAGCTACAAGTTGTAGTGACATTCAGCTGTCCTGGCGCATACTGGATGAATGTTTTACAATCACATTTCAATAGCTACTGTATGTTTTCTGTACAATAAACGTTATGGTAAAATTCCATATACTGTGTCATAGATTTCATGACCACTTTTGCCTTTGGCCAAACAGGCACACATTTGTTAAAATGATCACATGATTAAATATAACATCTGCTCCACTCTATATACACACAAAATAGATTATTTTGTTTTAGAAAAGGTTAAAACTTCTGTCAAGTCTTTACTGCTGTCTGTGTTTCCATTGAGGAAAATAACCCACTCCATCTGTACTGGTTGTGAAATTGTGAGGTCTGACGAACCTCAAACTATGTGAGGATAATAGACAATGTGTCACCCTCAATCCTCCCATAATTTGCAAGTCAATAACAAAAATGGTTACATTTTAATCTTTGCTAGGCAGCCTCCTAAGGTGACACATTTGACAAAAAAAATAGTTCAGTTTCAAATATATGACAGAAATTAGACTAGTTAGAAGACTTGCATTGGTATCATAAACCTTCAGTTGCCAGAGTTTTTGAAAGACTTGTAAAGGGGGTCCTGTCTAAAATGGCCAATTGTAAATAGTCTAGTGAATAGCTTAAGTTATGCATATCTATGAGTCTGGTATATTGACCAAGAGTTGAAGGTTTATACCTCTCAGTCTTTCAACTAATTCATATCCCATACAATAACATGACAATAAAACCTATAAGCTGATTGGTTACTATGCTCAGCTGCACCAGATTCTGTGTTCAACAGTTTTAGTAAATTCCCCCCAATCATTACAATGTCCAAGATGCTACAAAACACATTAGACCATGTAGGAGCAACATACAAGTAAATATATAATGTTTTATAACTAGCAAATCATAATTTCATTCTGGTAAAAAACATGCTGGTTTGTGGATTGTTAAACCTTGTCATATAGAAATATAGATTTGGTCAGGATTATGGATTAAGGGTGTGTCCACCAGAACCTTTGATTGAGTGGAGTTAGCTCTGCAACTTTCTCTCCAGGCCTCAGAAAAGATAGCAGCACCAGAAGCTGTGAGATTTTGTCTTACCACCACAACTATTAATCACTACTATTTTTTTTTTATAAGGGCTACCCTATCAGATTAGATAAGTGATCGGAACTCTGCACTGAACCAAAGACCAAGTGAACTGCATTTCAGTATCTTTCTTCTTTTAAATACTTTTATTGTACCGTTGAATATATCTGTTTTGTAATATATTTTTTGTAAATATTTCTTGCACTGTTTTTCCTTTGCTTTTCATTAAAACAATATTTAAAAATCCAACGCTGATTCTTTAAATGTTCTACCTAGAAATTAAGAAATTTGCTTCTTTGAAGTTGCTACTGTAGTGTAAACTCATTACATTAGTGTCTGTGCATGGTAGCAAGTGATACAGCATTTGACTTTGATAACCTTTCTCAAAAGGTAACTCCACTTTCGTGGGGAACAAAAATAGCAAAGAAAAAATAATATAGCGCATATAATTGCAACACTAATCAAATTGTAATTGAATGTTATTAAAAATTACCTTTCCTTTTCAATCTGCAGTCAATGTAATTTTCATAGAATACATTGCATTATGGCTACCTGGAGGTTTTCTGTACACAGAGTGTGTATTGACCACTCCCCAGAAACATAATATCCTGCTTGTGTGATTTGCTCACCAATTTTCCCAGAAGTCTGCCTAAGATACAAATTAGATTTCAGGCATCTTTTGCAACATAAATGTCATTTTTTTGAGACATACTTTCAATAGGAACACGTCTAACGGGATGCAGGTCCAGCAGATTTTCCCATTAGTGTTGTGCAGCTCCACACCTGACAGTTAATTATGAAACCACCCCCATTAGACTCACTCAGTACAGGGGCACAAACAAACACAGAGGGATTTCTTCAGAATAACAAAAGGTAGGAATCTGCAACAAAGGTTATTATAATCCTTGCAATGTACATAGATCACCCAAAGGGGAATGTTTTTTCCTCAACAAAAGTGGAGTTAGGCTTTGGGCTCCTTCACACGGGACGGATCCGAGATGATCCGCCCCGTGAACATCCGCTTGCTCAGCGGGGATCGCTCCATGGATCCCTGCTGAGCAGGAAGATGACAGGTCCATCGCTGCACACTGTGCAGCGACGGACCTGTCAGAGCGCAGCTCTCCCCTATGGGGGATCGGATGACGACGGACCGTAGAGTCCGTCGTCACCCGATCCGATCCGAAAACGGATGGAAAAGTAGGTTTTTCCTCCGTTACACTTTTTCGGATCGGAGCGGGTCGGATGTCAGCGGACATGTCATCGCTGACATCCGACGCTCCATAGATGTCTATGGAGGGTCCGTTCAGGTCCGCCTAAAAAACTGACAGACGGACCTGAACGGATCGTTCGTCTGAAAGAGGCCTTTAACTATTGAAAGCAACAGCTACCCCTACATCTATTGCTCCATTAACTTGTTTCTGCTTCTATTCACTTTCAGATTTATAAGCTAATGTCTCCTTTTTCTTCTGCCTTATTCTTCCAGTCTCCTTGTCCTCCACAGAAGCACATACTACAACAGAGGAGGAGTTTTCAACTATATCATGTTTTACCTAGGGAATACATTATATAGGTTGATTTATACAAATCCTAATGCCGCGTATACACAATTGGAAATGCCGCCAGCAAAACTCTGATGAGAGCTTTTTGACGGAAAATGCGACCATGTGTATGCTCCATCGGTCTTTTGCTGGCGGAATTCCAGCCAGCAAAAGATTGAGAACATGTTCTCTATTTTTCGGTCGGGAAAAGTTCCTATCCGAAAATGCGTTCGTCTGTATGCAATTCGGACGCGCACAAAATCACGTATGCTCGGAAACAATTTGACGCATGCTCGGAAGCATTGAACTTCATTTTCTCGGCTCGTCGTAGTGTTGTACGTCACCGCGTTCTTGACGGTCGAAAGTCCAGAGAACTTTTGTGTGACCTTGTGTATGCAAGCCAAGCTTGAGCAGAATTCCATCGGAAAAACCATCCAAGTTTTTTCTGACGGAAATTCCGCTCAACATCCTGCCTTGGTAATATTGCTCCAGAGTTTAAAATGTTCTCCTATGAAAGCATCTTGTTACCAATTTCTCACCTTTAAAATAAGAACTTTTGTTTAAATGATCAAATCTGTTGCATTGACTGGATTTTAACTGTCACATAGGAAATACTTGAGGTGGAGCTTCAGCACATCCAAAAGAAAGTTCCATTTCATTGCTCAGCATTTAAGAAAAAAAATGGAAAAGGTAGCTGTATCTGCAATACTCATTTCCTTTATTGTTGCTCAAAATCTTACCTTCAGATATCCAGCTCCAGTAGTCTTCCATGTTGAATGACAGTCAACTTCATCCAGCCCACTTCCTATGAGCTCAGTCTGTCATGGACCTGTCTCTTGGAGGTACACCATTATACAGCCCTGACTAAGCAGCACTCACATATCATTACATGAACTCTGATCAGCCCAGCCAACTGCCACCACCAAAGCAGAGGAAGCCTACAGACTGTAAGAATAAAGGTAAGTATAGGGTACACACAGCTGTAATTGGCCAATTTCATAACACAGATTGCACTTTTCAATCTTATTGAACCTAACCAGTTTATCTAAACTTTTCATATTCAATACACCTGACCTGCTTACAAACTTGCTCCTCTACCCTAATAGATGATGAATTAGTAAGGCAGATGGTGGGGTACATTGTTATACCACCTATACTTTACCAAAACCCTCCAAATACATGTCCAGATACAGATCAATACATTTATTAGAAACCATTCACCATGTTTCCTAAGCCACACTTTAAAGACCTGCATGGTGGGAATATTTGATATTTTTACAGTGTATTAGTCGTTAGATGATTAGTTAAAATTTTTAGACTTTTATCTTTTATTTACACTGCTGATTCTAAAAGTACACTTCTTCTAGGGTGACAGTGCTCACTCACTGTATTGTATCATTAGGGAAACAGTGTTGTCACACTAGGACAGGAAGAACTGTATGTTAGACCTACAGAACACCCCCAGCATGCTTATCCCCATGTTCTGTAGATCACAAATATGAACTGGGTATGCCTGATTACATTGCTTGAGATATGAGCTCACTGGATTTCTGGGAGGATAAACAGTTTTTTGTTTTTTTCTGTGATCTAACACATAAAACAAAACTCTTTCTATTGTATTTATCAGACCAAAAGCAGCTAATCAATTCATAGATGTGATGGCTGCATTCATTTTTTATTTTTAAGCTTTCTTTCTTCTATTTTCATCTGGTGAGCCATTAAGTCTGTTGTTTTTTAAAAGAACAAGCTCTTTTCCAGATGTATCAGATAGGACAAATCATTTACCACTTACGGGGTGCTTAAAATGATCAGCTTTTATGTATTTATGTATCCCAAAAAGAAAAATAAACTGTTTTCTGTAACTGATTATAAAGTATTAGCTGGAGTTTGGCTTCAATATATTAGAACATAGTACATCTGCTAGTATATCTAACACTCGCCTCCCCTAAAACTGACAAAGCTGCTGTCCAAAGGTGCCCTGTACTCCTTCATCCAGAGTGGAGGCCCTATAATACAGGTGGTGTGTTACTGGCCAGGTGCAAACAGAGGAGAAAAAAACTAAAAAAGAAAACAAATGCAGCCATCTCATTTACTGATTGGTAAGCTGCAATATATTAAATATTTGCTTTTGGGGTTAATACTACTTTAACATATAAAGTCCAGAAACTTGCTCTTACTTTTGAGCTTAATATAACAAGCTTCAACTTTTAGGAATCTGTTTATAAATGTTTTAGTTGACAAAACTTTTACCCAAGACACATACAGTGGGGACGGAAAGTATTCAGACCCCCTTAAATTTTTCAATCTTTGTTATATTGCAGCCATTTGCTAAAATCATTAAGTTCATTTTTTTTCCTCATTAATGTACATTACATTACATTACATACACAATTACTTTATTAAAAATGTATTTTATTTATTAAAAAAGAAAAACTAAAATATCACATGGTCCTAAGTATTCAGACCCTTTGCGCAGTATTTAGTAGAAGCACCCTTTTGATCTAATACTGCCATGAGTATTTTTGGGAAAGATGCAACAAGTTTTTCACACCTGGATTTGGGGATCCTCTGCCATTCCTCCTTGCAGATCCTCTCCAGTTCAGTCAGGTTGGATGGTAAACGTTGGTGGACAGCCATTTTTAGGTCTCTCCAGAGATGCTCAATTGGGTTTAAGTCAGGGCTCTGGCTGGGTCATTCAAGAACAGTCACGGAGTTGTTGTGAAGCCACTCCTTCGTTATTTTAGCTGTGTGTTTAGGGTCATTGTCTTGTTGGAAGGTAAACCCTCGGCCCAGTCTGAGGTCCTGAACACTCTGGAGAAGGTTTTCGTCCAGGATATCCCTGTACTTGGCTGCATTCATCTTTCCCTCGATTTCAACCAGTCGTCCTGTCCTTGCAGCTGAAAAACACCCCCACAGCATGATGCTGCCACCACCATGCTTCACTGTTGGGACTGTATTGGACAGGTGATGAGCAGTGCCTGTTTTTCTCCACACATACCGCTTAGAATTAAGGCCAAAAAGTTCTATCTTGGTCTCATCAGACCAAAGAATCTTATTTCTCACCATCTTGAAGTCCTTCAGGTGTTTTTTAGCAAACTGCGGACTTTCATGTGTCTTGCACTGAGGAGAGGCTTCCGTCGGGCCACTCTGCCATAAAGCCCCGACTGGTGGAGGGCTGCAGTGATGGTTGACTTTCTACAACTTTCTCCCATCTCCCGGCTGCATCTCTGGAGCTCAGCCACAGTGATCTTTGGGTTCTTCTTTACCTCTCTCAGCAAGGCTCTTCTCCCCTGATAGCTCAGTTTGGCTGGGCGGCCAGCTCTTGGAAGGGTTCTGGTCATCCCAAACATCTTCCATTTAAGGATTATGGAGACCACTGTGCTCTTAGGAACCTTAAGTGCAGCAGAAATGTTTTCGTAACCTTGGCCAGATCTGTGCCTAGCCTCAATTCTGTCTCTGAGCTCTTCAGGCAGTTCATTTGACCTCACGATTCTCATTTGCTCTGACATGCACTGTGAGCTGTAAGGTCTTATATAGACAGGTGCGTGGCTTTCCTAGTCAAGTCCAATCAGTATAATCAAACACAGCTGGACTCAAATGAAGGTGTAGAACCATCTCAAGGATGATCAGAAGAAATGGACAGCACCTGAGTTAAATATATGAGTGTCACAGCAAAGGGTCTGAATACTTAGGACCATGTGATATTTCAGTTTTTCTTTTTTAATAAATCTGCAAAAATGTCAACAATTCTGTGTTTTTCTGTGTGTATGGGGTGCTGTGTATACATTAATGAGGGAAAAAAATGAACTTAAATGATTTTAGCAAATGGCTGCAATATAACAAAGAGTGAAAAATTTAAGGGGGTCTGAATACTTTCCGTCCCCACTGTATTTTTCTAACTGGATTCTATTGTGAAAATGTGTGAATCTGGGCAAAAGTTGTGTGAATCTTGGGTGAAAATATTTATAAATATTCTTTAGTGTTAAATATTACAATTATAGTAAGAAATACAAGTAAGGTAAATGGAGCATTAAGATTTAAATAATCAGCTTTATTGCTAAAATAAGTGCTTTAATACATGATCATAATTAAAATAAACAATGACTATCTCTAACTCCCAGTTACGGTTCTATATCAATCAACATTGCTTTACGTACATTGAACATAACCATGTGTCACAGCATTTAGCATAAAGCCTTACAGCAATTCACTACTGTATATTATACCATAGACAGCATTAGCTTTAGATATCCTATAATATGTGGGCAAAAAAACAGCTAGACTGTGTTCTACACAGTCAATGTGCTGAATTAAAAATCACAAATGTGTCTTTTTTAGTGCTCATTTAGCAAATCACAACAAAAAATGTAGCTCTGTAATTTATCACTGATTGTTACAAACTATGTATTCTAATTTGGACACTAGAAGTATTCAATTATTGAAAATACAGTATCCGGTCCTGGTATTATCTGGGCCTGCTAATCACTGCTTTGCCTTAGTCCCCTTTCACACCTATACGACTTATCCCACGATTTTGTACTGCAAAATCATATGACAAGTCATTCTCCATGATTTTCAATGACTACCATTCATATTGGCATGACTTTAAGTCCTGCCGACTTCAAAGTAGTCCCTGCACTACTTTGGTCCGTCTTCCATGCGAGTTGATGTCTATAGACCTCAATGTTAAACCAATGTTAAACCCTCAAGTAGCATGCAAATCATACCTGAATAATATAGACACGATTTCAGTACGACTTTGTAAGCACAAGCTGAGAATGGTTAATGCCAAAGTTGTGGCAAAGTCGTACAAAGTAGTACTGCTCCCAAATCGCGACAAAATCGTGCAAAATCGCTGTAAAATCACAGCAAATTTGCGCCAGTGAAATTGATGTAAAATCGCGCGATTTTGAAGTCGCACAAGTGTGAAAGGGGCCTTAAGGAATGTATACAGTTGTGCTCATAAGTTTACATATCCTGGCAGAATTTATGATTTCTTGGCCATTTTTCAGATAACATGAATGATAACACAAAAACTTTTCTTTTCGCTCATGATTAGTGTTTGGCTGAAGCAATTTATTATCAATAATGACAATGATCCAAAACACAAGGCCAAGTCAACTTGTCATTGGCTACAGAACAATAAAGTGAAAGTTCTGGAGTGGCCATCTCAGGCCATCTCAGGCCTGACCTCAATGTCATTGGGGAAATCTCAAACGTGCAGTTCATGCAAGACAGCCCAAGAATTTACAGGAACTGGAGGCTTTTTACCAAGAGGAATGGGCAGCTTTACCATCTGAGAGGATAAAGAGTCTCATCCACAAATACCAGAAAAAGACTTCAAGCTGTCATTGATGTTAAAGGGGGCAATACACAGTGTTAATAACTGGGGTATGTAAACTTTTGATCAGGGTCATTTGGGTAGTTTCTGTTGTGATTATGATTTAAAAAGAGTAAACACAGTTGATTGATAATAATTGGCTTCAGCCAAACACTAACCATGAGTGAAAGAAAAGTTTTTGTGTTATCATTCATATTCTCTGAAAAATGGCCAAGAAATCTTAAATTTTGCCAGGGTATGTAAACTTATGTGCACAACTGTACATAGAAGTATATAGTGATCCCAAGTGAATTTCCAGCACTAGGCAGCCATGTGTTATACTACAGCCAGGTACAAGGAAAACATTGCTGTGTAGACAAGAATGGATTAATAATGTGTTTCACTCACTACCACATGAATTTTTATAGTGGGTGAGCATTCCAGGCAAACTTTTACAGAAGAGGTGCCCCAAGATCAGCTTCCCACAAAATGTAATATATCCCCACTTATCTAATTTTTTCCCATTAGTGACAACTGAAACAAAGACAATCATTGGCATGCATTAATATGCAATACAGATACAAAACCTATCATAGATACCCTTGAGCAGTGGTCATCAACCCTGTCCTCAGGACCCACTAACAGGCCAGGTTTTATGTATTACCTTGGGGAGATGCAGACTAGAATACTGCAATCACTGAGCAGCAAACTATATCACCTGTGATGTATTTCAGTTATCTTGCAAACCTGGCCTGTTAGTGGGCCCTGAGGACAGGGTTAATGACCACTGCCCTGGAGGGATTGAAGGGGCTTTTTTTCAGCTGGAACTTGGTGGAACTCAGTTCCACCACCTCTGGCTCAGGCTCTCTGCCTACCACTATCACCTGTAAACACAGAAGTCACCTACAGTGGAGGTACTAGGGCCGGCTGGGTGCTTCAGCTTAATACAGCAACAAAAGTAAGATATGTGGACGATGAGCTTTTAAGGAAGAAGGGGTTGCATGGAGAGGCCAGAGCTGAAGATGGGTGAAAGTGAGAAGTGGATGGGGGATGCAGAGGTAAGCGGCTGTGGAAGAAGGCTGAACTCTGCACTCTTTGTAGTGCACCCCCAAACTCTGCACTCTGTATATAATGCACTCCTGGTGTTTAATGCCCCTTAAGACCCTCCCACTGTTTGTGAAATTCAACCACACTATGTGATGAGGTTTGTAGGGTGTGTGTGTGTGTGTGTGTGGGGGGGGGGGGGGTTGGGGGGTCGTGATTAAGTTCCTGCACCTATTTTCTGAGAAAAAAAGCCCTGTGAAGGACTATAATGCGAAACCCAATATAATCTTAAAAAAAGAATTAAACTCATTCGTTAATCCATTTGGTATCAGACATTCACACTACAGATAGATCACAGAAAGAAACCCTTATTATTATAACATTAGCCTTGTCAATTGTCAGGACAAGTGGTCTGTCAATACAAACTGAAAAGCTATTAGAAGTCATGCTAGAAGGAATGATCTGTGCTCATGCATTTATATTGTTTATATGGGCTTTTATACATGCCTGAAACTGCTATTTAACTCCCTATTATCAGAGAAAAGATAGATGATACATAAAAAAATATTCTGTTGAAAAATATCAGCATTCTTATAAATTTAGATGCTTTGACAATGTAAACCCACCCTCAACCATGAATCTATACCTCCTTAACTAGTATATCTTTCCCCTGGATAGAACACATAAATATTTACTTCTACAGAGTGCACAAGGTTGACACAAATGGGACTAAATATTAATCATGTATTAGTATCTTGGCATTTGGACCGTAAATTTCATCTTCCTCTGGGCAGTGTTGCTCTTAGAAATGTTAAATATGTACTTATTATCAGCACTAAGTAACCTTGTCACCCTCAGCTAAAAGAAAAAATATAGTATAGTCATTGTTGGAAGCGGCTATATTCATTTCAGAGTGCAAAGGTTAATTATGTCTGAGTCAAGTGATTATGCATATCTACAAAAAAAGGGAACAAAACGTCCTTTATACTACTCAGTTTGAGCATATGTTATCAAAATACCAACTTTTTAACAGCAGATGTATAAACAGACAATTGGTGGTCAGCAGATATACCATAAGGCCAATGGATTGATTGATTGATGAATTAACTTTAATTATTATTTATATGGCATTAACATACTCCACAGTGATTTCCTGAGCTGAACATCTAATGCTTCTGCAGTAGTCATAAAGAGTGGACATAGCCCTGCACAGCTTGTATTTTAGCAACAATTAGGCTCTATGGCAAGCTATCTATTATCTACTTTAAGTTACACTCATTGATTGCATCATACACTATTTAGTCTTGAGTTGCATCAGACCTGTTAACAGTTGTGTGTGTATTGCTAATTTCTCTCAGTGGAGATGACTCTTGCAGAAAGACTGTTGGGAATAGAAGTAAATTGTTGATTAAAATTTTCCAGGAGAAAACAGCTATCATTCTGCAAATATTATGTGAAGTGATAATCACACACCCAATAATGATTGGGGTCCAGATTATTACAGAACAGCAGTTTCAGTCTGCATGTCTGCAATGTCACCTTTCCAAAAAGCCAACATAACATTATACAGTAGGCCAGTTATTTTGACCGTGCAAAAAAACAAAACATGTCAAAAGGTTTAAAATATAATACATGGTGTTGCATAAACTGATATGTGTTTTGTTAAAGTTGATATAAACCCCAATTTTTTTTTTTTTTGATGTCATAATATAGGGTATAAGATTTCCTATCATTTGAGCCCAGTCTTGCCACAAAGAGTTAATGCATCTCTGAGCAATCCTCTTTTATTGTTCAGTGAGATAAATCTTGACAAACTGAGAAAAACTTTGTCAAATACTCCCCCTTGCTGTGAGTGACAGGTGATTTACACATCTCGTGCACTAGCCTAAGAGACATGCAGTATTTTTTAATTTTCTCCCACTCCTTTCTTCTGCTGCTCTGCCAGGATTGGCTGTTCCACACCTCAGCATAATTGGGCATGCTGAAGTCATGTGGTTACTTTCCTGTCTTTTCACTGGATGTTAGAGATCATAGCAGAAGTCCAGTACAAGAAATACACAGGAGAAAATGTATATTGACAAGGGGAGTATAGAGGTGGGCGGGGAGTCTACTGACATCACAACTCCACCCACTGAGCTCCAAACAACAGACCCACCCACAGAATCTGCAGTTTTTTGGGTCTCATAACAGACAGAGGGGAGACATTTGACAGGTAAGGATACATGCAGGAGGCATGTATATCCTTATAGATAACCCTTATGGCAGTAGTTTAGAAAGGATGACATTGGGTTTACATTCACTTTAAGGTAAGTTGCCATAAGAGAAATGCGTAGGCTTCCATTTCTGACCTTTACTGATGAAAATGTTAGTTTCCTGGCAGTCATGGTGAAATTTGGTTTTATTGCTTTCTGAATCATTTACCTGATCATGTAGGAAGATCAGGAATTCTGATTATTCTCTGAGGTTTTTTGATGCATCCTTGTCCTGGGTCTCTGAATGAAGCAGCCCATAGATGATTAAATTTTTTACCTTCCACCACGGATGGAAGGAAAGAAAATTACTCAATTTCTCCATCAACACAGTCAGTGTTGATGGGGGAATCCTTCCCTCAACTCTATTGTGTTCTGCCCAGCCGGCAGAACTCAATAATTACTGCTGGCCACTATAGCCACTGACAGTAATCAAATGCAAAAAATATGACAGGCTGGTTGTACCCAAGTCGATCAATGGATCGTCTTGGGTACGATCAGCCTGCCCAAAGATGGATAAAATCTCAACTGGTCCCTGCTAAACCGGACAAATTGCAATCCCTGTATGGCTGGCTTAAGAGGTATTTATGCTGAATGCAACCAGATAACTAGCAGGTTTAGAATGAACCTAGCAGTGGCAGCACCCATACTTCTCTTGCCACATGTGTACTTTGAGAAAAAAACACATGCTTTAGCTATGCAATAAGAAAACTATTTTCTTAACTTTAAACTAGCATTACACTACATATATTGGTTTATTTCACTTTTTATTAATATATATATATTATTTTTGTTCCTACCTGCAGTTTTCTGTAGTGCTTATTATATACTCTAAACAAATAAGCAGACTCAAGATGAGCATGTTAATGGACCAACCCTTAATTTTTAATTGCTGAATTATTGATCTTAAAGACAAAAGGCCTTGACTTCAATTACAGAACCACAAAGATGGACTCATGAATTTGGGACTATTCCTAGGTACTAAATATATTAAACTACTATATAATGATCTACTCAAAGGCAAAAACATAATGAAATTTAATTCGTTTGATGTTTTTATTTTATTAAAATGCTGTCCCTCTTGAGTTCTATTTCATTTTCTACCACGTTTGATCAATGCTTGCTATCTCCTTATCCACTTTATTACAGACCTAGGGTTAAGAACAGCAGAGCTGTAAACTAATATTTCTAATTTTATAATTGGCACTACAGAAATTAGCTACAGATGGCCATTGTACCCATTAATGGCTGTGATCTAAGGGCCAGTACACACGATCGGACTTTTTGACAACAAACATGCAAATTAGCTGTTTTGGAGCAACATCCGACCGTGTGTATGCTCCATCGGACAAACTTTTTCTGTTTCCATCGGACTTTTGTTGGCTGTGCGAACGCACAAACTTTCCGTCAACAAAAATCAGATGGAGCAAAGTCCGATGGTGTGTACACAAAAGCATCGGACTTTTGTACAAACTACAGTACGTAGCCGCGATAATGTTTCCAGCGCGAACCCATCGCGCTGGTTCTCAGCGACAGGGTACTGTACATCTCGCGCTGGCTGCAATAGGAAAAACAAATTTTCCTATTGCGGCGAGCGTGAGAGGGAATTCCCCTCTGGGGGCATACCAGGCCCTTAGGTCTGGTATGGATTTTAAGGGGAACCCCCTAAACCAAAAAAATGGCGTGGGGGCCCCCCAAAATCCATACCAGACACTTATCCGAGCACGCAGCCCGGCCAGTCAGGAAAAGGGGTGGGGACGAGCGAGTGCCCCCCCTCCTGAACCGTACCAGGTCGCATGCCCTCAACATGGGGGGTGGGTGCTTTGGGAGAGAGGGGCACCCTGCGGCCCCCCCACCCCAAAGCACCTTGTCCCCATGTTGATGAGGACAAGGGCCTCTTCCAGACAACCCTGGCCGTTGATTGTCAGGGTCTGTGGGCGGGGAGCTTATTGGAATCCGGGAGCCCCCTTTAATAAGGGGGCCCCCAGATCCCGGCCCCCAACTCTATGTGAATGAGTATGGGGTACATTGTACCCCTACCCATTCACCTAGGGAAAAAAGTGTCAATAAAAAAACACACTACACAGGTTTTTAAAGTAATTTATTAGGCAGCTCCGGGGGTCTTCTTCTGACTTCGGGGGTCTCTCCGGCCTCTTCTCCCGATATTCGGTTCTTCTCCCGGTGTTCGGCCTCTTCTCCAGCTCTCCGGTTCTTCTGCCGGGCTCCTCCGCTATCTTCTGCTCTTTTGCCGCTCTTTTGCTAGCGGTGGCCCGGACTTCTGCGTCGCCTTCTCCCCTCTTCTCTTCTTCCGATGTTGACACGACGCTCTCTCCGGCTGTAATGCTGTCTGAGCACGGTCATGTCATCCTATGACCATGCCCCCTTATGACCTCACAGTCCCAGCATTCTCCGGGACTGTGATGTCATAGGGGGCGGGGTCACCGCCTATATAAGTCATAGCGGAGCGCTCAGACAGCATTACAGCCGGAGAGAACGTTGTGTCAACATCGGAAGAAGAGAAGAGGGGAGAAGGTGATGCAGAAGTCCTGGCCACCGCTAGCAAAAGAACGGCAGAAGATAGCGGAGGAGCCGGCAGAAGAACCGGACACCGGCAGAAGAGATCGAACACCGGGAGAAGAGGCCGGAGAGCGGGAGAAGAACTGAACACCAGGAGAAGAGGCCGGAGAGAGCAGCGAAGTCGGAAGAACATAGTGCCTGGCATTGGCGGGGATCCAAGTCAGATCCCCGCACCAGTGTGAACCCGGCTCGCAAGCTGTCAATCTCGCCGATAAAAGCGGCGAGATTGACACAATATCAGACAACAATACAGAAGTTGACCAAAGGGTGGTGGTAAAGAGCTGAAAAACCACGTGATTTGGTGAAAGTTGGCTGGAAAAGTCCTGCCGTCTGTATGCAATACAAACTTATGGCCAATGCCCTTTGTACAAAAATCCACAGGAAAGTTTGTACAAAGTCCTAAGCCATCATTGGACGGTTCAGATCACAGATACAGTGTACAGAGCCAGTCTGAACGGCTCTATGCCCTGTCATCACTATGATGACCAATCACAATAGTTACAAATGTAAACACTGTAGTGTTTAAAACTGAGAGCCTTCAACTTTCTCCTCCACACATCCTTTCCTTTGTATGATTAAAGGAATCAGCTGCAGCAGATAAGTCATGGTACATCCCATCTTCATGCTGTCTCTGTGTGACCTGTATATTAACTCCTTCACTTATTTCCTGGCCTGGCACCACTGTCCATGTGAAGGTTGTTTGTCTGGTGGACTAATTGGCACCTGCGACATGGCTCTGGGGGCAGGGACCTTGGCAATCTGCTATATATATGGGGTTGCCCACAGGAGAAGGTCCTCTTTAGGTTAGAAACGCTGTCCTAATTACATCTAAGATTCCTTGGCCTCTTTTTTACACATTTTTAAGTTTGATCCTAGCCAATTAGTCATGGCCATTATCGCAGCCCATCTATCCCTATACAAAATTTGGTGTACAGTGTACTTCTATGCATTTTGATGTCTTGAGTTTCTTCAGTTCTAATTGGTAATGGCTTCTCTTTCCATTCACCATCATTTTTCTGTTACTTTGTACACATTCAGTTAGCATAATTGGCCATTTACATTTATCGTTATTTAACTACTTGATATGTCAGAAGGTGTTCTTACCGTCATGGTTGTTTGGTCCCCTATCACTTCTTCAATAACTTTTTATATTTTAGCATTGATCTATATATCCCTGACAGTCACATATTCCTATTTGTGTATTCTAGATAACCTTGTGACCTGTTCTCGCGTATATTGCCTTTTTTACTTTCCTTTTCATTTCACACATATATCCGTCTATTCACATTGTCTGTTTGATCTTCACACCAGGTGTTTATCTTGTTTCAATATATGGGTTTATAACTAAGGTAGTATGTACAGTATATTTTAATTACATGGTCATGCATACTGCAGTATTATCCATTTTTTTGTGTTCTCTGTGGTTCTAGTGACATGTTATCGAGTCATAGTGGACCATTCCTGTCTGTTTGCCCTCTGTGTGGCTGGGTTGTGTGGGCCCTCACTTTCCCACAGTTCCCAGGACAGATGCCCTCTGGCAGTTCCACTTCATGTGAATGCATATATGATGATTTTTTTAATATGTTCATTTTCTTTTTATAGACACCCTGTCAGTTACATCCATTCCTGATGATGTGAATTAAGGTTCACAAAACGCATTGAAGATGTACAGTAATTCATCCATCCATTTGTTTTGCAAATGTATGGAATACAATTTATTTTGGAAAAATGTTGAATTATGTAACCCATACAATTAGTGTTTATGTCAAAATAGACTGACAGCAGAAAAGTAAGCTTTTCTGGTCTTTTTTTATTTTCTATGTTTTGTTTGTCATACAAGAAAATATTTTTAATCAAGTAGATATTTAATAAAACAAAATGATTTTATTTACATTTGTTGTCCAGATGCACCTCTATAAAGTCACGCAGGCATTCATTTTTAGTGGTCTTCTACCAAAGACCTTATTTAAAGTACCCGGGTGATTGGGTATTACTGGGATGGGTCACCAGAAAAGGCTGTTTGGTTTGGTAGAGATGGCTGTCGGTTGGCTAGCCTTGGCACAAGAACCCACTTTAATTTTACCTCACCCTTTTCCATTTGAAGTTGGTTTCTTTTTTATACCATTAGAGGTATTTAATCCTTCAGTTTCTAAATGCTGCTGTGAATGCACACATTTCTATTTTAGGGTTATAATTCTTGCACAGGGCTTGGAACACTAAATATTGTTAGACATCATGTCTGTGAATCATCTGGCGTTTTGATATCTGGTCCTGACTCTTATAACATTTTGATTGTTCTTTTCTAGTAAGTTCTATACTGTTCTCATTTCTAGGGATGAGCCAACAGTTTGGCTGTTTGGGCATTTGAACAAACGCCTGTACTTTCCCCCATTCTGCTCCCTGATCGGCAGAAGCTGAAAATAATTAATAGAAGCTTTAGATTTCTACTACTTCTATATATGACAGTTTCCCGCTGTCACCAGTTCCCAAGGATGCCACAGGTGCTTGCACTGAGAATCCCACCCGCATAAGCAAAGAGGCGGGGATATCAGTGATGTCACTGTGAAATATAATCACGGCCATATTTGGGCATTGATATTTTATTTTTTTCTAATAAAGGATTTGTCAAATGTTTGGTTGTCTTTATTTCTACTATGTAAGTTAAAAGTATTATGTACGCCTACTTATTCTCATAGGGGGAGGTATCTTGGGGGCCCTTGACTATTAAAGAGGGCTTCCAGATTCTGATAATCCCCCTACCTGCAGACCCCCACAACCTCCTGTCAAGGTTAGGGCATGTGGACAGTCAAGCTACATGCTCAGATTAAGGGTTTGGTATGAATTCTTAGGGGGACCTCACACTGGGATTATGGGGGGACTAAAAAAAAAGGGACATTTACAAACAAAAGAAAATGGTACCTTTTAAATCACTGGCAATTGACATTCCAGCCATTTTCTTCTTCCTTACAAAGATCCCCCTAATTACATAGCAGACCCTTGCATTGAAGGGGTCTGCGTGCTGAGGGATGAGCCCCTTCACAGGCAGGATTAGGGCACCCTGAGGCAGTTTATTTAAAGGAATTGGGCATTTTAATGTTTCACTTTAAGCACTTAAAATCACTGCCAAATTGAATTTTCTTTTACTTTTTCTTACCTTTTAGCCCAGAAAATGAGCATTTGTAACTTGACAGGTTCAGCTTCTATTGATTTCATGGAATTTAGGTTTGACTTTCAAACTTTTTTAAAATCTGCCAAACCCAGAGCAGTTCGGCTCATCCCTACTCATTTCATGAACAATGCTATGACCACACTCTAATGTGTTTTATTATGTGCAAGCTGTATTTTCTGCTGTCTATTTCTTTGAATAAATACAAATACATTTTATTGAAAAAAAAATCCCTCTATTTGTCAGTCCACTGTTGAAACTGCTGATGTAAATGTCACTTTTCTGGTGCATACATCTGCATACTTTGGCAGCAAGTTAAGGGCTCCTTCATACCATCACCATTGGTTATCACCACTAAGAAAACAAAAAAAATGTTTAATTAATAGCAAAATTGTCTGATAAATGGAGTGAGACAATGGGCTTCATATACCAAAATCAAAAAGGCTGTTCGCTTTGCAAGGGAAGTTGCAATGTGCAAGGGAATTTTTCCCAGAGCTTATTGAATAATGCGAAGCTCTGCTGACTTCCATCATCCAATCATGTGCAAGCAAAAATGTCCATGCCCATGACTGCGTATTCTTATCAAAGTTAAATTTCACCACATTCTTTGGGGAAAAGTCCCTTGCAAAATGATCAGCCTATTTGTCCTTGGTAAATCAGCCCTAATACATCAATGTGAGTTTTAATTTGAATAATATTTCTGTAAAAGACTATGTAATAATCCCCAGGTCAGTTTTTATTAAAAGTCAGTCCACTCTAAAATAATACATCAGCTTTGGTAATAATCCCTAACAGGTTGGGTCATTCAATTTCTAATATCTAGCAGAGGTTCCAGTGGTGAGATCTCTGCAGTTGTAAGGGTGTTTCACCCTTACCCAATCTTCATTGTATGCACCCAATTGAAAAATGATAAAGATTAGTAAAATATTTTAATGGCAGGGCTGTGTGGAGATCTTATCACTAAAGTCCTCAAAAAATACAGTGTAAATGGCATTATAACAGATTCATTATATAAGAATTCTAATGACAGATTCAATATTCTAGAATCAATCCATACATATTTTTTGGTGAACCAACCCTTTTTAAATCATAAGCCAAAACATAGTAGTGAGCTGTGGGTGGTCTTTTCTGACATAATGAAATGAGACATTATGTGAAGTAAATTTAAGATGAGTTCTGAACATTATCTACATGCCCGATGCGTTACTACCATAAGACTGATGTACAGTCAAACACACTCAAGTCAACTTTATTGAATTTAGCCCTAACTCTTCTGAAGACTTTGTAGTGCCTAAAATAATGCAGAATAAAGCTATCAACACAACTTCCTCTGTGTTGATATACTACTAGACTTCAAACATTCCTATCAGCAGCATACTGCATTTTCTTTTTACTGATATGCCTCTTTGATGCATATATAGAAAGAAAAATAAGCAACAGATGTGAACATAGATGTGTACATTATAATGAATTACACTCTTTTGGCTTTTAGAAAAACAGTAATAAAATTTGACCTATACAGAGAACATAGTCTGTTGTGAATTAAGTTTAGTTTAATGGAGGGCAATTTATTGCAGAATTTAATTTCTAAACAAGTTTACTGAGAGAGCAAGAAAGTTAAGACCTGGAAAGCCAGGTATGTAGGCAACATGCATTGTCTCCTGTTGAGACTTAGCCTGCTATGAACCCTTTTTACTGTTCTTTTTTTTTCTTTTTGTTCTCATGAAATCTGGGAACAGAATGTATTTGTAACCTTGTTATCCACCTGGATAAGTTTCTGGCAGATGACTAAAATGTACACTGCACATACTGCATGTAAGTCTCTAAAAATACACAACAGACAGAGCAAAACAAGGCCAGAATTGATCAAAATACATTCACTATTTATTTCAGTAAATTAACCTTTTAAATGTTCATCCACATAAAAACTAAGGAGAGTTTCATATTTTTTTATTTCATAATTCTCTGTTTTATATTTTTGCAGTCTTGAGCTGGCCATACATAGCCCAGCGGGCTGAATGGAAAAACTAAACCCCCATCCACACATTTGAAGATGCAGGAATCCTCTCTGCTGTGTCATTATATTCTGACAACAGAAAAATCAGCTGGACTTCTCCTCTGTCAGAATACACTGATCAGTGCTGCAGCCTTTTAGCTGCAGCGCTGATCAAACTAAAGTTTTCCAGCAAGGCTGTTCATGAGCAGTCTATTAATAGATCAAAAACAGGAGCAGCCATAGGTGGATAGAAATTCAGCCTATCTGTTTTGAACCAGTTGAATTTTGATCAATCTATGGCCAGCTTTCAGACAAAGGACTGCCTTTACACTTGTGAATGTGACTGACAGTATTTACATGTGAGAACCCCAGCAGAGGTTCCCAGCTATAAGCTGTGGGAGGCAGCCCCATTGAAAGTTAATTGTGGCTGCTCTCAGGCAATCCCTATGCAGCGATCACTTGTGAGTTACCGGCCCTGGATGCAGACAGTCTGCACCCAGGGCACATCATTAGCAGGTGATCTCTGCATTGCAATTACATGTGAGTGGCTATGATTATCTGCAGGAGCTGGCAGCCTCCCATTGCTTTCAGTGGATCTGCCTTCCACAGCCAATTGCGTGTGAGTGTAGCCTTAATGGTAACATTGTTACAAATGTGGCCATTCCATTTCAAACTTTGCATTTTTGATTTGTTTTTTGAAGATTTTATATCTTATTGTCTGTAAAAAGAATATAGCAGACTACATAAGATAAATGTGAAACTTTTTTTATTTTTTTAAACCATCATTTTATCAAGTTTTACTGTCAGTGTACAAAGAAAAATCAGCAATAAAGTAGCCCACTGAAGGGCAAGGCCTTAGGCCCTAAATTCAAAATACAGTAAAAATACAATCCATACTTAAGTATTAGTCTTAAAGCGCATGGCTCAAGCAGCTAATAATACACCCTAGGACAGTGATGGTGAACCTTGGCACCCCAGATGCATTTCCCATGATGTTTATGCACTCTGCGGTGTAGTTGAGCATCATGGGAAATGTAGTTCAAAAACATCTGTGGTGCCATATCTCCATCACTACATAAGGAGAACAATGAAAAAATTACATCCAAATAAACGCTCATTTAAATCAATCATCCACAGACATAGCAGTGGAGGGATTTTCTATCCAACTAGACCATACTTTCTGAAACTTTTGAGAACACCCTCTGTTGCTGTAGATAGCTTGATAAGGGCAGGTTTGAATTAACTAATTACATCCACAAACAAACTGCGGATGGAGAGGATTTTTTCCAGCCTTTCGGGCACAGAATAGCAAGCGCCTGAGGAGAGTCATCATTGCCACCGTAGTTGCCAGATTTTCCACTAAGCCCAGCAGACAATATCTAGGCACAAGTGGGATTGGCAATGGTGTCATAGAGGTAATGACTTGAAGGACAGCTTGCTAATATGATACTAAAATGGGCCAAGTCCAAAAAATGTGAAAAAATTCTCCAGACTGGTGCGTGCATCACCAACGGGCTGAGGAAATGGTCAAACTCATCCTATGGAGCTTGTACGGGGTAAAATAGGACCAGTGCAAGATTTTGAATTTAAATTATTTATCCCTGGTGAACACTAAGTGAGTGAAAGGGAATTCCCATATATCAGAACAATCCTCCTCATCCAACATCAGAACCCCACTTTTGTTTCAATGAGGACAATTCAGGTGTGGCAGCCATAAGAAGATAACGGTAAGGTTCAGAGGGAACGTTTCTACAGATCAGGTGCTCAAAGTTTGGACTCTAGTTCTAAATAAGAAAGGGTTTACTGGTGGCCTGGGAATTGACCACTGAAGGCATGGGAAACTGTAGGTAGCAATAGCAATAAAATAAGGGCAGGTTAAATTTGGAGTATATGGGGTATGAAATTGAAGGAGACAATAATTTTCAACTATGTGTTCCAGTGTTTTATTTGGTCCAGGCAAGGGGGTCTGGAAGCACATAAAAATGAGGGAGAAAGGAGTTGAGCCAGAGAGGGGTGGAAGGAGATAAAATATTAGGGGACAGCACTCAAATCAAAGGCCAGTCTTCCAGGCCTGTAAAGTGGTAAGCATGGAGGGGGTTAAGTTGTATGGGGCCTTTGGGCCTCTAAACAATAGGCACTGACGGGCTTCCAAGGATACTTCCAGCTCTGTGGTCGAGTTAGTGAGATCAGGTTGCAGTCACCAATGTGCCGTGACTAGTTGGAAATGTGAATCAATGTTTACATGAAAAAAAAAAACATTACATAAACATTAAATATCATTTAAAATGTATGTATTTTTTTAAACATATTTGATCTATTTTATTTTGTGCTTAAAATCTTTATTTTACAAATATACTGTACATGGCACAGGATTCACAGATCATTGTAAGAATATATAACATATATAGTATAACATGTGGCATAAGATGTTTACCTTCTGAATCTTTCTCTGTGAATCAACTCTGGATGGTTCTACCCTGTTTCCCCGAAAATAAGACCTAGTGTGATTGTCGGTGGTGGCTGCAATATAAGCCCTACCCCCCCAAATAAGCCCTAGTTAAAGTCCTTGTAGGTCTTATTTTCAGGGTAGGGCTTATTTTTGGGGAAACAGGGTAGGGCTTATTTGGGGGGTAGGGCTTATATTGCAGCCATCACAGACAATCACGCTAGGTCTTATTTTCGGGGAAACAGGGTATCTAAAGTATCTAACAGTCATAAAGGGGATAATAGGTACAGGAATCACTCTGACATTCATATCCATCTATTCTTCCTTCCCTCATTCCGTTTTTGAATACATCCATCTATCAAGAGCTGTCTTTTGCAAATTATTATATAAATGACATGTTGTGATTATAGTAAGTATGACAGTGTCCATACATACCATAATGAAGTCTACTTTAAAATTTCTTGAATTTTTAGTGCTTTACTATGTTGTACATTAGTAGTAGTTGTTTGTCCTGTTTTGTTCTATAAGAGTCACTACAAGAAGTTTTCCAGGCTTGTTATTTAACACCTCTACTGTGAAATCCTTTGAATTCTTGTGCTTCTTGTTTTGCTATGTAGATTTGTGTGTTATTGCACATTTATAAAAAAAAAAACTACAAACACTTGCATGAAACACAGACTTCTCATCACAGGTGCAACATAATCTGAAATAGTGGTCAGTACACCATCAAATGCATTGTTTTGTGCAATAAAATGGAGTGCATTTACTAATACTGGAGGACATGGAATTTGGTGCAGCTGTGCATAGTAACCAATCAGCTTCTAACTTCAGTTTGTTCAGTTAGGCTTTGACAAAACAATTAGAAGCTGACTGGTTATTGTGCACAGTTGCACCAGATTCTGTGTGCTCCAATCTTAGTAAGCTCCACCAATTTTATTGTTGGTGGACATAAACTTCCACTACCTAAAGATGAACTTTGATTTTTCAATCAAAAGACTTAATGTAGAAAATACTCAATGACAGCTTCCTGGGATGATGTTTTACCTTTCATAGAGGATACTAGTTCTGCATGTGTTTATTCTCCAAAGGCTTGTGCATTGGCCATCTTACTTTATCAGAGTTATTTGTTTCAATTTCATTTTTCTCTATAGCTAGGTTCCTAATTACTAGACCGCTATGTGCACGTGCATTTGAGGATTATACCTGCCCCCTTCTCTGATGTGTATCAGCTAGCATAGACACTGGTAATATAACAGCATGCTCAGGTTACTTTCCAAGCGATCATTTTCTATTAAAAACTTCTCCCTTAGAACATACTTTGGAGCAGCCAGGACCTGGAGCAGCCCTGCATAGTAACCAATCACAAGCATCTACCTTCAGCTTGTTCAGTTTTAAAAATCAGTTTTAGTAAATTAATTTCAGTGTGATTGGAGGGTTTAGTGTTTATTTCTGGGAAAAAAAAATATATACAGTATATGTAGATATATATCTATATATAGATATATATCTATCTACTGTTTACAAAGATAAGATTAAGTAGATTATTCTACTACAAAATATTTTACTAGTAATTGGGGAATACAACAATGAAATACTGTATTGCTCATGAGTCACGGCTCAGAGAGATATCTGAAAAAAAACATGTTATGTCTGAATTGAGCTGATCAACAAAGCAATGTAACACAATGATATCCCTCCCACCACTTTTGTCAAAAATAGACAGCGTCGTGCAGGATGACTATGGAAAAGTACAGACCCAACTATGATTCCAATTTTACTGAACACAGATGACAAGTATTTTCTCTGGAACTTTTAATATTATAAATGTACATACAGAAAAGTCCAAAGTTTTATATGAACGCTAAAACTGACTAGTAGAAACAGTTAAATGTAGACTTTCTTCTTAAAACCAACAAGAACAGAGTCCCTTCACAGAGAACTAGATAGACTAAGCTCTTCAGGACACCAGCCGATGTCCCCTTTAACAAATACACAGCTGACTCTCTAGCACAAGATGGGTGGCAGCAGTCTCTAAGATCTCTCACAGCAGCCTGTACTCAAAAAATGTCCAGGCTGAGTTGGTTGCCTCCTTCCAATATTCAAGGGACACCTTTCTCCAGTGATACCAAACTAGATCTTCAGCATCCAGGCCGTTGGGTCACCCACCTGACACCTCACAAACAGGGGGCACAGAGCAGCACTGCCCTGGAGGGTAGCAGCCCTTCAGGCTGGACTGATTCTCTACAGGAAAAGGACCCAGAAGCTCAGTTTCAGAGCATTTATGCCATTTCTCAGCAGCCTTCAGGGCCCTGCTCCCTGAGATTGGCTAGGGCTGCATAAATATTCATACTGCCATCTGCATAGATCCACACCAATGTTCCAGAGAATTCTCACAGCTCTTTGAAAAGCAGAGAGAGCTATCAGGCTGACAGCAGCTGAGAACACTGAAGTGACCTAATTAATCAGCTGTACTGGCTACAGTGAGCACAACTGATTTACAAAACACGATAATTACAGCCACACTGGTTACAGTGAGGTAAGCTAAATTTACCTAACAAAAATACACCCAGCTCCACTGAACATAGTGAGCCTAACTAAATTTAATTAATCCTATCACCTATCTAAGAGGGTGCTACATTTACTCCCCGCCAAAAACAGGTTATGTCTTCACTGGCCTGAGCTAAAAGCTCCTAATAAAAAATACTTACAAAAATAGGGCGAAGTATCTCACAAAATTGGAGGGAAAAAGGGAGGTTAACTATAAACAAAGCCCATGTGGCATTCCACATATTGGCAATAAGGAATATATACAAATAAATTAACAGTAGAAAAAACTTATGTACAAAATATATATACAATATATATACACTCACCGGCCACTTTATTAGATACACCTGTTCAATTGCTTGGTAACACAAATAAGTAATCAGCCAATCACATGGCAGCAACTTAATGCATTTAGGCATCTAGACGTGGTAAAGATAATTTGCTGAACTTCAAACCGAGCATCAGAATGGAGAAGAAAGGGGATTTAAGTGACTTTGAACATTAGGATAAATAAGTGTGGCGCTAAATAGTTATGTGCGTTATTGGGCAAAGCCTGACAGAATGGAAATCCGTGAGGACAACAGCTCAATAAAGTGTATTTAATGAAACACCAAATAACTTGTGTATAATACTAGTGAAAGTAATGTATAAGTGAATAGGGGAATGTGTGAATAGATTAATCAAAAACTCTAGTGTGCGTTGGGGATCAGCAATGGTAGGATCAACTCACTATAAATAGTGTGAAGAAGTAAGTGGAGAAATTCTTCCCCAAAATCTCAAATCAAAAAATGGTAAATTAAACAAAACTTGTGAGTAGTGTAGTGACACACATGAGAAATATAAAAACATGAAGCACCATAGCAACATACATTGCTGTCACGACCAAAAGTCCAGCAAATAATTATAGATAACTAGTATAACTGCAGTCCAATGACAAATAAAAAGATCTGTAGCTGTCAAGATGAATGGTAGAAAGGCCTCAAATCCGGGGATGGCGTCCACAGGATAAGGAGCCCTGCATATATATGGACGGGATAGGCAAAAATACCCTTACCGGCAATGGTGGACCCCTCGGCCAGCGGCCTGGGGGTCGAACAGGCTTAGGATAAGGAAGAGGGTTCCACAGCAGCTGGAGATGTTGGGGGGAATCCGCGACACTCACCAACCGACCTCTCTGATTGTAAGGGTGGTTATGCCTGTCTTGCCACTTTCATTTTATAGCGCTTTTTATTGTTTTATACCTGACTGTGATGTTTAGGTCATGGTGTGCTGTATAGCTCTTGATTTTCAAATAAATGCTTTTTAATAAGCGGATTTACACTATGGGGAGGTTTTCTTTTTGAACCCCATTTTCTGAGGATCCATATCCGGTTTATGGAAGCGGTTTTTCCTGTAAGCAGTTCTTGATTGACTCCTCGGAGACCGGGAGTTGTTACAATCAGAGAGGTCGGTTGGTGAGTGTCGCGGATTCCCCCCCCAACATCTCCAGCTGCTGTGGAACCCTCTTCCTTATCCTAAGCCTGTTCGACCCCCAGGCCGCTGGCCGAGGGGTCCACCATTGCCGGTAAGGGTATTTTTGCCTATCCCGTCCATATATATGCAGGGCTCCTTATCCTGTGGACGCCATCCCCGGATTTGAGGCCTTTCTACCATTCATCTTGACAGCTACAGATCTTTTTATTTGTCATTGGACTGCAGTTATACTAGTTATCTATAATTATTTGCTGGACTTTTGGTCGTGACAGCAATGTATGTTGCTATGGTGCTTCATGTTTTTATATTTCTCATGTGTGTCACTACACTACTCACAAGTTTTGTTTAATTTACCATTTTTTGATTTGAGATTTTGGGGAAGAATTTCTCCACTTACTTCTTCACACTATTTATAGTGAGTTGATCCTACCATTGCTGATCCCCAACGCACACTAGAGTTTTTGATTAATCTATTCACACATTCCCCTATTCACTTATACATTACTTTCACTAGTATTATACACAAGTTATTTGGTGTTTCATTAAATACACTTTATTGAGCTGTTGTCCTCACGGATTTCCATTCTGTCAGGCTTTGCCCAATAATGCACATAACTATTTAGCGCCACACTTATTTATCCTATAGTTCCATTACAATTAGTCTGATTGTTGTGTTGGCAGCTTTTTTTTCTGTTTTAGTTGGCGCATTATTATTTTTATTTTTCGACTTTGAACATTGCATGGTTGCATGGAGTATTTCAGAAACTGCTGATCTACTGAGATTTTCACTCACAACCATCCTTTGGGTTTACACAGAATGATCCAAAAAAGAGAAAATATCCAGTGAGCGGCATTTGTGTGGATAAAAATGCTTTGTCGATGTTAGAGGTCAGAGAAGAATGGCCAGACTGGTTTTAAATTATAGAAAGGCAACTGTAATGCCCTGTACACACGGTCGGATATTGATCGGATATTCCGACAACAAAATCCATGGATTTATTCTGACAGATGTTGGCTCAAACTTGTCTTGCATACACATGGTCGCACAAAGTTGTCAGAAAATCCGAGCGTTCTGAACGCGGTGACGTAAAACACGTACGTCAGGACTATAAACAGGGCAGTAGCCAATAGCTTTTGTCTCTTAATTTATTCTGAGCATGCAGTAGCCAATAGCTTTCGTCTCTTAATTTATTCCGATCGGAATTTAACCGATCGGATTTTGTTGTCGGAAAATTTTATAGCCTGCTCTCAAACTTTGTGTGTCGGAAATTCAGACGGAAAAAGTTCGATGGAGCCCACACACGATTGGAATTTCCAACAACACAATCCGATCACACTTTTTCCGTCGGAAAATCCGTGTGTACAGGGCATAACTCAAATAACCACTTGTTACAACCAAGGTATGCAGAATACCATCTCTGAATGCAGAGCACATCAAATCTTGAAGCAGATGGGCTAGAGCAGCAGAAGACCACACCAGGTGCCACTCCAGTCAGTTAAGAACAGGAAACTGAGGCTACAATTCTCACAAGCTCACCAACATTGGACAATAGAAGATTGGAAAAACGAGTCTTGATTTCAGCTGCGACATTCAGATGGTAGGGTCAGAATGTGGCGTAAACAGCATGAAAACATGGATCCAGCCTGCTTTGTATCAACGGTTCAAGCTGTTGGTGGTGTAATGGTGCAGGGGATATTTTCTTGCCACACTTTGGGCCCCTTAGTTCCTACTGAGCACCGTTTAAACACAGCGACCTACCTGAGTATTGTTGCTGACCATGTCCATCCCTGTATGACTACAGTGTACCCAACTTTTGATGGCTACTTCCAGCAGGATAATGCACAGATCTCACAAAGCTCAAATCATCTTTGCATTATGGCCTAAACACACTACCAGACCCCTACTGAGCAGAAAAGAGAACTTGTAATATTGTTACTGCAAGTGAGCAACATACGTGCATTTGGCTACATCTTGCAACATAGAGTCCTCCAGTACCATGGAAAACAAAGCACAACTAGACATCCTAGCTAATCTAAGCTGTCTAGACATCTGCATAAAAAAGCCTTGCTATGAAATATTGCACCCTAGCCAGGGATACTGAGCAATACATAGCAATAGTAGAAGAGTTCTTGGATGTTTGGGTTCAAAGTCCATAACCCCAAGTAGATGTGGAGTTCAGCTCAACTAATATTTGCAGTGGCGCTACCTCTGTAGCATCATAAGCATCATATCCTTTTCCCAACTACTAGAGAAGTAGTTGAAACTTGACATGGCATCCTTCCCCTGCTGTTTAGAAAGTAGCTTCTTGCCTGTGAGAGCCTCCATTGTTGAGCCCTTGCCTGCCACCAATGCAACAGCTCAAAACAACATCTCATTGGAATTAGCATGGGTTGCCCCTATGTTGGGCAACAGTTTAGTTCCTGCATGTTGAACTTGAAACAAGAACTTCACAAAGGTTTATTTCTTTTTGGGAAAACTACAGTAATGACTCACCTGAACTCCCTTCAGCATGGCATTTCCAAGCATGGGCCAAAGTACCCCTTTTCCTTTGCTGCAAGGGCAAAAGGGATTTAGAACTAGGGGATTGTCCATTTAAATTGCAGTTCAGATCAACACTCGAAATTGATTGGAGAAGCTTTGGCAGAAAGCCTTTCCTCCTCTGCACTCAAGTAGAAGTTCACTGTGCAGCTGCCTTCTGTCACAGCAGCCAGCCACTCAGACTTGACTTCAGCTGAGCATCCACACAGAAGCAAAAGTACCTTTCTTCTTAAGTTGCAAGGATAGTAGGGAAGGGTTTTTTAGGGATTAGGGGGATTGCCTCTTTAGGTCGCAGTTCAGTTCAACACTAGAACCTCAAGAACTTGAATAACTTGCTGGAGAAACCTTGCAGAGGGTTTTCTCCTCTGTACATATGTACAGCATTAGTGAGCTGCTGTCCTTTGCCACAACAGCAGCCCACATAAACTTGACTAAATGAAAGGTAGGTGCCACTTTAAACTTGACAGTTCAGCTTTCTGCAACACAGCTTTCTGCAACACAAGGCCCACCTTAAAGTACAACAAACAGAGGAGCAGGTACACTCCTCTCTGGATTCTCAATGATAGAATTCAGGATTTAGGATTTGTAGCTGCCTTTAGAGTGAAAGTCACAGGTCCTGACAGCTGAATTGGACTGCAGGTAAATTAGTTGTCAGCCAAAACCTGTTTTCCCACCACTATCACTCCCACAAGCTCACCTGTAAAAACTTTGCCATCCTGCTCCTTCCAAGCGGGGGTGATAGAGTTAACTGTGGCTGTGGACTTCTCCTCGCCCAATGATCTGGTAGAGTATGGTCCCTGGGTCCTGCTGTCTTTACCACAGCCATCTGGTCCTCTGCCCTGGTAACTGTAATGGTTGCAGACTGCCCTCCCACTCCTGCTGGCTTTAGCCGCCTTGTGGTGGGTACGATTGTCTCGCTCCTTTGGAAAATTGTGGCTTAAGTGACCACCCAGGTACCCAGATTCAGCACCTCCGTTCTGTAGCCTGTCTCCCAGTCTACAAGCAAACTGCAGTGTCACCGATTGCTAGATAGTTTCAGTAGCATCTCCCCACAATGACAACACCTGCCCCAGGCTTGCAACTTGACTGTGATGTGCTGGCATCTGCCACATACCAGCCCTACTAAATTTAACTAATCCTAGCACCTATCTAGGAGGTTGTTAAATGACTTACAATTAACAACATGCCAAAATATTTCGGGTTTGTCTACTAAATATACAACATTGACCAGTGGAAGTGGGTAACATTTTCATGTCAGTTTCCTATTGGTTTACTTTCCCTGATTGTGGCTTTGTACTAAATAAAAACTCAGAGAGCATTAGTATTTAGGTTTTATTCATATTTCTTCATAAGTACCGTAATTCTGGGCTGTCAATGTTGAAGCCCCAGAAGGAGGAAGTAGAGAGAGAGAGAGAAAGTCTCAGCCACATGTCCTGTCCATGCTGCTAAACCCCAACAAGCCAGAAGGGACTGTTATAATTCACAGGATAGAAGCCATCCTGTCTGCATCATATGGATGTCAAAACCTCAGCCTAGCCTGAAATGAAGACAGACAGTTTTTGTTGCTTGAATTGTTATTCGTTTTGTAAGTGTAATTGCTTTTAAACTTTTTAATTAAACCAAACAGAATTATGCTATGGAGGTTTCTCTTTTTGTTGAACCTTACGTCATGAATATACTATATCACTGAGGACCCTATAATCGGAGGAGGAGAGAAGGTTGGCATCCATTCAAATTTTACCAATTTGATCCTAATTGTCGGTAAGTGGGGAATACAGGTGGGCACCGCGGATATTCACTCGAAGGACTCATCAGCATTATTGTTTATTATTTGTACCTAAACATATACAGTATCTCACAAAAGTGAGTACACCCCTTATATTTTTGTAAATATTTTATTATTTCTTTTCATGTGACAACACTGAAGAATTGACACTTTGCTACAATGTAAAGTAGTGAGTGTACAGCTTGTATAACAGTGTAAACTTGCTGTCCCCTAAAAATAACTCAACACACAGCCATTAATGTCTTAACCGCTGGCAACAAAAGTGAGTACACCCCTAAGTGAAAATGTCCAAATTGGGCCCAAAGTGTCAATATTTTGTGTGGCCACCATTATTTTCCAGCACTGCCTTAACCCTCTTGGGTATGGAGTTCACCAGAGCTTCACAGGTTTCCACTAGAGTCCTCTTCCACTCCTCCATGATGACATCACGGAGCTGGTGGATGTTAGAGATCTTGCGCTCCTCCACCTTCTGTTTGAGGATGCCTCACAGATGCTCAATTGGGTTTAGGTCTGGAGACGTGCTTGGCCAGTCCATCACCTTTACCCTCAGCTTCTTTAGCAAGGCAGTGAGTAGAAGAGAAAGTCCGGACAGCCACACACCAGGAAAATATAATCCAACAAAATTTCTTTATTGTAAAATCAGGATCAAATCATGTACAAGACACCATGGATAGAATGTACAGGCAATCAGCTAACGCGTTTCACGCACTTGCGGAGCGCTTACTCATGGCAAGACACACTTGTCATTGTACTCTTCACCCGGTTGCCATCACACACGCTTGACACCATCTGAACCGAATAAGTTTATCTTGGTCTCATCAGACCACAGGACATGGCTCTAGTAATCCATGTCTTTAGTCTACTTGTCTTCAGGAAACTGTTTGCTTGCTTGTGCATCATCTTTAGAAATGGGATGACAGCCATGCAGACCAATTTGATGCAGCACTGACAGGCTGACCCCCCCACCTTCAACCACTGCAGCAATGCTGGCAGCACTCATACGTCTATTTCCCAAAGACAACCTCTGGATATAATGCTGAGCATGTGCACTCAACTTCTTTAATCGACCATGCCGTGGCCTGTTCTGAGTGGAACCTGTCCTGTGTAAACCGCTGTATCTGTATCTGCAGCTCAGTTTCAGAGTCTTGGCAATCTTGTGATAGGTTGATAAAGGAACGAAGGACTGTTCCGAAACGCGTCCCTTTTTGATGACATCACATCCTCCCTTCGGCTGTTTGTTTGCGGTCCAGGCTGGCTAAGGAACCGCTCGAGTGGATGACATCACTTCCGGTTACGCCGTCTCTCCTTGCTGAGTACGCCGGCTTCACAGTGGCTCCCTGTGTTCCACGCTGCTGCTGCCAGTCACAACATCCATCCGCTCTGAATGCTTCCTCCCACCGTGACCCTTTCCAATGCAGCCTTATTCATGAAGTGCCTGATTACATCTCTTATCCTGTAAGTGCTTTTTGAACCCAGTTGGGGCATTAAACTTGTTTTTCTTCTGCACTTAGAGGCGCCTTTGTTTGTCTTTTTGCAATCTTGTTATAGCCTAGTCTATTTTCAGATCCTCAGAGAGTTCTTTGCCATGAGGTGCCATGAACTTCCAGTGACCGGTATGAGAGAGTGAGAGCGATAACAATAAATTTACACACCTGCTCCAATTCACACCTGAGACCTTTTCACTTAGGGGTGTACTCACTTTTGTTGCCAGCAGTTTAGACATTAATGGCTATGTGTTGAGTTATTTTGAGGGGACAGCAATTTTTCACTGTTATACAAGCTGTACACTTACTACTTTACATTGTAGCAAAGTGTAATTTCTTCAGTGTTGTCACATGAAAAGATATAATAAAATACTTACAAAAATGTGAGGGGTGTACTCACTTTTGTGAGATAATGTATGAATTTTTTGAGGTATCTACAGTATATACTATGATTTATTTTTCAAAATTCCAATTTTTGAGTTTTAGTATAGAGGCAGCACTTGGTTAATTTTTAATACCAAGCATGTATGTATATGTGTATATAAGTAATAATTATGTATGCATACAGTAAGTATATTTATATGCATGTGTGCAGGGCTGCCATCAGGGGGTACAGGCAGTACTGAAGTAAGGGCCCGAGCGTGCCAAGGGGCCCGGCTGGCCAGGTCCCCCTTCCACCTACACCACATGAAATCTTCTTTTCACTATCTTCACTTTTTGCACCCTACCCCCCCCCCCCCCCCCCGCTGTACAGGAGAAGTAGAGAAAGGTATTACTTAGATCAAGCCCGAGCCACCGCCGCCTTTCTAACTAGCAACCCCCCTCAGCAGGTGATCGCAGCCAGCACTAGCTTCTCTTCCTTCCCTGCTGACACGGAGTCGGCTGGCTGCTGCTAAGTTAGTTTACACCATGATTGGCGAGGGAGCCCTATCAGGTGCATGCATTGCAGATAGATACCAAAGAGCAGCATGGAGGGTGAGTCACAAAAATGTTGTGGGTGCTGCTGTGCCTCCTGTGCTGCCTCTGTTTATTTGGATTTGGAAAATTTCCTTCTCCTTGGATGGGACACCTGAGGGCCAGGGCTGATAAGCTGGCATGATTGAGTTGCATTGTGGAAAATTGATGAGGATGACTCTGGGTGGAGATGACACTTACATTGTGGAGAGCCTCATCACTATCACTATGTAACGCTCATCCCCACCCAGAGTCATCCTCATCCATTTTCACAATGCAACTCAATCATCTTCATCCCCACCCAGCACCATCCATCCATCCCTGTCCACAATGCATCCCCACCCAGCACCATCCATCCATCCCTCTCCACAATGCATACCCATCCTCATCCAGCACCATCTATCCCTTTCCACAATGCATTCCCATCCACACCCAGCACCATCCATCCCTCTCCACAATGCATTCCCATCCACACTCAGCACCATCCATCCCTCTCCACAATGCATCCCCATTCATAGCAGCATCCATCCCTGTCCACAATGCATCCCCATCCACACCCAGCACCATCCATCAATCCCTGTCCACAATGCATTCCCATCCACACCCAGCACCATCCATCCCTGTCCACAATGCATCCCTCCCAGCACCATCCATCCATCCCTCTCCACAATGCATCCCCAGCCACACCCAGCCCATCCATCCATCCCTTTCCACAATGCATCCCCATCCACATCCAGCACCATCCATCCATCCCTGTCCACAATGCATACCCACCCAGCACCATCCATCCATTCCTGTCCACAATGCATCCCCATCCATGCCCAGCACAATCCCTCGCTCTCCACAATGCATCCACAGAGTGTTAAAATAAAAGTTGGAGCACCGAAGGACTCAGTGGGATGACCAGTGGGCGGATTCGGTGGGACAGCCAGTGGACGGGCCCTGGGAAATGGTGGTCAGGCCCTGGGGGGGCCCAGGCCTAAAGCTGTGTAAGGGGCCCCAAAATTTCTGATAGCTACCCTGCATGTATGTGTGTGTGTGCATATATATTACTATGCAAAATTTTTAAGAAGGTGTAAAAAATGCTGTAAATTGGAAATGCTTTCAGAAATAGAAGTGTTAATAGTTTATTTTTAGCACATAACAAAATTGAAAGTATATGAACAGAAGAGAAATCCAAATTAAATCAATATTTGGTGTAACCACCCTTTGCCTTCAAAACGGCATCAATTTTTCTAGGTACACTTGCACACCGTTTTTGAAGGAACTTGGCAGGTAGGTTGGTTTAAACATATTGGAGAACTAATCACCGATCTTCTGTGGCTGTAGGCTGCCTCAAATCCTTCTGTCTCATTATGTAATCCCAGCCAGATTTGATGATGTTGAGAAAAGGGCTCAGTGGGGTCAAACCATCACTTTCAGGACTCCTTGTTCTTCTTTACACTGAAGATTTTTAATGACATTGGCTGTATGTTTGGGGTCTTTGTCCTGCTGCAGAGTAAATTTGGAGCCAATTACTTGCTTCCTTGATGGTATGGCATGATGGATATATATCTGCCTGTATTTCTCAGCGTAGGACACCATTGATCCCGACCAAATCTCCAACTTCATTTGCAGAAACGCAGCCCAAAACTTGCAAGGAACCTCCACCATGCTTCATTGTTGCCTGCCTCCTGCTACAGCCAAATATTTAAAATGTTGATTTATCACCTGAGTAGCAAAGTTTGTCAGTTCCTCACCCAGTTTTAAGCCTCCTACACAGCTGTTTCTGTTTAGTTATTACTGTGTTTCAACCTACATATGAAATTGATGATCATTAGTACCTGCTTGGTATAATTGGTTAATCATACACCTGACTCTAATCATACTAGCCATGTTTAGCCGCATTTCGTTTACAGACGTTTTTCATTTTTGGCTATTTTGAAAAAAAAATATTTTTTTTCCAAACGCTTCTAGGCGCAAACGCGGCTAAACAGCCGTTTGTAGATGCCGGTTTTTAGCTGTCAAGTTAAATCTTTCAGGAGGGGTTGAACAACGTTCCATGTACATGAAGCCTTAGAGCAAACAAATAATGCTGTAATGGTAGACATTTGTCTATGGTATAAGCTTTGGGCTGGCAAAGTTAAAAATATGTAAGATACGGATGTTTATCACCTACCATGCTTGCTCCTCAATTTGCCAGTCCAAACCTTGTTAAGACATATATGTCAGTGACTGAAATCCTTTGGTATATGAATCTAGTTATCACAATTGTAAATGTTTTCATCCTTGATTGCTACTTAACTGTCTGAAGACATATATGGGTATGTGTTTTTGATTGATATTTTTATTGAGAAATATCTGTATTACAAGGCAGCAGTGAAGCCCCTATGTTGTAAAGTTTGCTTTATTATTGAATTATCATGGACTGTCAGAGTCAAGTTAAATTCTCTGCCCCATAGTCTCTGATTATTCCACCAAAACTATTATACACAATTAACTTCATCAGATTTAATTTATTTTGCAAAATGCTCTCGAATAAAAGTAACTGGTGTTTTAATTTGAACATCTTTTTTAGGAACATGACTAACCAGAGCCAGTAAATTTGAAATAATGGGATGTAACAGTACCACAGAGTGTATGTGATTCATCTAATATATTCCGTGTCACTTTTCATCCCTCAAAGATCTAAAATAAAAAGATAACGATTTCCCTCCAGAAGTAAGACTGTTGTAATGCAATTTTATCTTCTGAAAGGAAAAGTACCACATTATAACCAGCGTTAGTTTTAAGCTTGCTAATAGTATATGCCAGGGGTAAATGTCCTGGCATTGATAACAATGCTCCTTCATTGGCGTCTATGAGAAGAATAATACCCCATTATTGGTGCCGGTAGGAGGAATATTGTCGCATCATTGGTGTCAGTGGGGAGAATAGTGTCCCTCCATTGGTGTCAGTGGGTGGAATAGTTTCCCATTGTTGGTGTCAGTGGGAGGAATTGTGTCACACTGTTGGTGTCCTTTGCAGGAATGATGCCCTATTGTTAATGTCAGTGGGAGGAATAGTGCCCCAATGTCTGGGTAAAGGCAAGCAAAGGGCTGTATCTGACCCCTGGGCTACAGTTTGGAGACCACTGGTATACACATTCTCCACTTTTTATTTAGGGCATGTGTTGCCTAAGTCCTGCTTTAAGACTTTTTGTATTGTAACTAAAGTCTCTCAGATTCCTGTGCTCAGGAGTTCCTTCATTTCATTATCTGCCACACCCTGTTGAATAGGCTCCAGGGTGCTGTGTCAGAGATTTTACATGAGTAACACTTCCTATTTGTTGACTGGCCAATCCCTCATGAGTTTATCACCAATGAGCTGGCCTAAAATGTAAAAAAAACATGATGAGCATTGTTCTGGAAGGGCCTTTTGCTTCTGCTTTGCCAGCCGGATGTAGCATGTTCATGTTGTCCTTTAGTGGGTGTAATGAGTGTTTGGATAATCTGTGTATTCAGGAAGACTTCACCAAAGCTTTGTCTGTGCAGAACTAGAGTAAGAGGTCAATGGAGCACACACTAGAACCTTCATTGTTCTAGCTGCAATCACAAGCTTAGTACAGTGTAGACACAAGAAGCTGTAGGAGCCAAGCATTTTGGCTTTTCCATTTTTTCATTATGAGTTCTGCAATAAAGCCTTCAAAAGACATCTACGGATTGGATTGTCTTTCTGCAATCTACTAAGTAACTGTAGCAGCCTGGGAACAAGGCATTCTCATTTGAGTATCCTACTTGAAAGCCCACGACCACTTTATGGAAGCACTCCACTGCAATCAGATAGGTCCCATAGCTTCAACTTGCAGCATGGTTTTATGAGGGGAGATTAGGTGCAATGCTTTTTTCTACAGCCTGTCTTTCCGATTTTCACTGATGAGTGACGGCAGGCAGGAATGTTTACTGGTGTTAATACAGGCTGCAGAAAATAGAGAACTAACATGACCACTACTGTGCTCTGAGCACTAGAGGGAACCCTGCCGAGGAATGACTTGTCCTCTGTAGGGGGCTTTGGGTGGCCATCTTGGGGAAAACCTGTGTCTAATATAGACACAGAATTTATGTACAGTAAAATTTGCCTATTTGGTAGTACAAATATACTATGTACTGCGTCACAACTGAGAGTCTTGTCTGGAAAGTGGAGAGGACAGGTGTGAAGTGTGAACCCGGCCTAAGTGCACTAGAATAGGGACTTTGAAGTGCAGTGAGTACCCATACGGGGGAAGGAGTTTACCCTTAGTGTCACAAAGCCTTTTGGGGGTAGACAAGTCAGAAGTTCTATATTTTAAGAGACTAACTGAGCACTCAGGCTGGTTGTTAGGAAGCCAGTGGTCACCAGTTTACTAGCAACCAGTGACTCATCCCCACCCAGCCCATTGAGCTGTCAGCCAGGGATTACCGACTGGCAGCTAGATGTGAACAAAGGGGTGGGTGGTAGCTGACAGACCATATTTGGTCAATGACCATATCCATATTTGGTCAATGACGTCAACCAACATCCCTTCCTTTTTGTTTACTAACCAGCTATCAGCTATGAATCTTTTCTTTAGGCAGATTGGTGGGTGTCATTCTTAATAATTGGCAAGGATCTGAAGCGCTGAATGAGGTGATTAATGATGGATTTAGGACCTTCCGAGACCTAGTAGTGTTAAACTGTATATTGTGTTTATTTACTGTTTGCATTTTTGGGAGAAAGAGGTAGCAATACTCTGTACCCCTCACTCATTCATGTTGGGGGGGGCAGTATCTTATTTTTAAAGGGGGGTTCTAGATCTCACTTTGTGAGTGTAATCTCTGATTAAAAATCTATGATACTAGGCCATTGAGTTTCTTTTGAGCTATACCAGCACAGTAACTTTGTTGATGGTCCACTGGAGTTACTTATTTGTTATAGGTACTTGTATAGCACTGTCAATTTAAACAGCATCTCACATATATATATATTGCACATTTACATCAGTCTCTACCCTCAAGGAGCTTACAGTCTAGGGTCCCTAACGCACATTCATACATAGGCATACTAGGGTCAAATTTGACAGGATGCAATTAACCTATCAGCATGTCTTTGGAGTGTGAGAGGAAACCTACGCAGGCACAGGGAGAACATGCAAACTCCAGGCATACAGTATCTCATACAAGTGAGTACACCCCTCATATTTTTGTAAATATTTTATTATATCTTATATGTAAGTAGTGAGTGTACAGCTTGTATAACAGTGTAAATTTGCTGTCCCCACAAAATAACTCAACGCACAGCCATTAATGTCTAAACCGCTGGCAACAAAATTGAGTATACTCCTAAGTGATAATATCCAAATTGAGCCTAAAGTGTCAATATTTTGTGTGGCCACCATTATTTTCCAGCACTGCTTTAACCCTCTTGGACATGGAGTTCACCAGCGCTTCACAGGTTGCCACTGGAGTCCTCTTCCACTCCTCCATGATGACATCACGGAGCTGGTGGATGTTAGAGACCTAGCACTCCTCCATCTTATGTTTGAGAATGCTCCACAGATAATAGAGTTTAGGTCTGGAGACATGCTTGGCCACCTTTACCCTCAGCTTCTTTAGCAAGGCAGTGGTTGTCTTGGAGGTGTGTTTGGGGTCATTATGTTGGAATACTGCCCTGCGGCCCAGTTTCCGAAGGGAGGGGATCATGTTCTGCTTCAGTATGTCACAGTACATGTTGGCATTCATGGTTCCCTCAATGAACTGTGGCTCCCCAGTGCCAGCAGCACTCATGCAGCTCCAGACCATGACACTCCCACCACCATGCTTGACTGTAGGCAAGACACACTTGTCTTTGTACTTCTCACCTGGTTGCCGCCACATATGCTTGACACCATCTAAACCAAATAAGCTTATCTTGGTCTCATCAGACCACAGGACATGGTTCCAGTAATCCATGTCCTTAGTCTGCTTCTCTTCAGCAAACTGTTTGCAGGCTTTCTTGTGCATCATCTTTAGAAGAGGCCTCCACTGGGACGACAGCCATGCAGACCAATTTTATGCAGTGTGCGGCAAATGGTCTGAGCACTGACAGACTGACTCCCCACCCTTCAACCTCTGCAGCAATGCTGGCAGCACTCATACGTTTATTTCCAAAGACAACCTCTGGATATGATGCTGAACACTAGCATGCAACTTCTTTGGTCAACCATGGCAAGGGATGTTCTGAGTGGAACCTGTCCTGTTAAACCGCTGTATGGTCTTGGCCATCATGCTGCAGCTCAGTTTCAGAGTCTTGGTAATCTCTAGGCCATCTTTATGTAGAGCAACAATTCTTTTTTTCATATCCTCAGAGAGTTCTTTGCCATGAGGTGCCATGTTGAACTTCCAGTGACCAGTATGAGAGAGTGAGAGTGATAACACCAAATTTAACAGATCTGCTCCCCATTCACACCTGAGACCTTGTAACACTAACGAGTCACATGACACTAAGGAGGAAAATGGTTAATTGGGCCCAATTTGGACATTTTTACTTAGGGGTGTACTTACTTTTGTTGCCAGCAGTTTAGACATTAATGGCTGTGTGTTGAGTTATTTTGAGGGGACAGCAAATTTACACTGTTATACAAGCTGTACACTCACTACTTTACATTGTAGCAAAGTGTCATTTCTTCAGTGTTGTCACATGAAAAGATATAATAAAATATTTACAAAAATGTGAGGGGTGTACTCACTTTTGTGAGATACTGTATATACCGTAATTACATAGTTACATACAATTTTGAAAAAAAAATCATCAATTGTAGCCACTGTGCCATCAAACGCTGCCACTGTGCCATCAAATACTGCCACTGTGCCATCAAGCGCTGCCACTGTGCCATCAATTGCAGCCACTGTGCCAAACGCTGCCACTATGCCCATTAAACGCTGCCTCTGTGCCCATTAAATGCTGCCACTGTGCCCATCAAACACAGCCACTGTGCCAAACGCTGCCACTGTGCCCATCAAATGCTTCCCCACTGTGCCATCAAATGCTGCCACTGTGCCCATCAAATGCAGCCACTGTGCCATCAATTGCAGCCACTGTGCCATCAATTGCAGCCACTGTGCCATCAATTGCAGCCACTGTGCCCATTAAATGCAGCCACTGTACCATCAAATGCTACCACTGTGCCCATCAAACGCAGCCACTGTGCCAAACGCTGCCACTGTGCCCATCAAACGCTGCCACTGTGCCATCAAACGCTGCTAGTGTGTCCATAAAATGCTGCCAGTGTACCCATCATATGCTGCCAGTGTGCTCATCAAATGCTGCCACTGTGTCATCAAACGCTGCCACTGTGCCATCAAACGCTGTCAGTGTGCCCATCATATGCTGCCAGTGTGACCATCAAATGCTGCCAGTGTGACCATCAAATGCTGCCACTGTGCCCATCAAATGCAGCCACTGTGCCAAACGATGCCACTGTGCCCATCAAGCGCTGCCACTGTGCCATCAAACGCTGCCACTGTGCCCATCAAATGCTGCCAGTGTGTCAATCAAATGCTGCCACTGTGCCATCAGTTGCAGCCACTGTGCCCATTAAATGCTGCCACTGTGCCATTAAAAAGCTGCCACTGTACCCATCAAACGCAGCCACTGTGCCAACCGCTGCCACTGTGCCCATCAAATGCTGCCAGTGTGCCCATCAAATGCTGCCAGTGTGCTCATCAAACGCTGCCAGTGTGCCCATCAAATGCTGCCAGTGTGCCCATCAAATGCTGCCAGTGTGCCCATCATGTGCTGCCAGTGTGCCCTTGAATGCCACCAGTGTGACCCCCGCCCGCTAGCTGTCTGCCCGGCACTTACCCTGTCTTGGTGGGGCAGCGGGTGACAGCGACAAGTGGGGTCCTCCATGCATCTCCTGCCGTCCTCATCTCCAGTCCTCTCCTCCTGATAGGCATCCAACAGTGTTGTATGTCGTTTCAGCCAATCAGGTGACAGGTAACAAGACCAGAGCACCTGACTGGTGGAGAGGCGGTTTAGTGTTAGGAAAGTGAATAGTCATTCGCTTTTCTAACACAGCTGAGTGACCTGCGAGCGCCCAGCATGGCGCTCGCAGGTCACCTTTTTTAACGCCTATTAGAGCCTATGGCTCTAATCAGGTGCTTCAAAAACACCCCCGCCGCTGCAATTCAGGCGCCCTGCGCCCGAACAGCGCCCGAGCGCCTGAATAGGGTGTGACAGTGGGGGCCATAGATAGATTCATGCAATGCATGAATCTATCTATTGGTGCTAGAGGGGTGGCAGGAGAGAGGGGGCGGAGCCCGTGTGCCCTTAATGCATGGGTCGCCACTGATAATGTGCAAACAAGGGAAGGTACAACAATTGTTGATCAGACAAGAGAGAAAGATCATACAGTAAGAAAAGTATGGCTCTATGGCTCTAATCGGGTGCTTCAAAAACACCCCCCCGCTGTAAATCAGGTGCCCTGCTCCCGAAAAGGGACCAGGCGACTGAACAGGGGGTGGCAGCGGCGACCATAGATAGATTCATGCAATGCATGAATCTATCTATTGGTGATAGAGGGGGTGGCTGGAGAGAGAGGGAGGCCTTTAATGCATGGGCCGCCACTGGTTACATAGTTAGTCAGTAGGGATGAGCTTCGAGTTCGAGTCGAACTCATGTTCGACTCGAACATTGGCTGTTCGCAAGTTCGCCGAACAGCGAACAATTTGGGGTGTTCGCGGCAAATTCGAATGCCGCAGAACACCCTTTAAAAGTCTATGGGAGAAATCAAAAGTGCTAATTTTAAAGGCTAATATGCAAGTTATTGTCATAAAAAGTGTTTGGGGACCTGGGTCCTGCCCCAGGGGACATGGATCAATGCAAAAAAAAGTCTTAAAAACGGCCGTTTTTTCAGGAGCAGTGATTTTAATAATGCTTAAAGTCAAACAATAAAAGTGTAATATCCCTTTAAATTTCGTACCTGGGGGGTGTCTATAGTATGCCTGTAAAGGGGCGCATGTTTCCTGTGTTTAGAACAGTCTGACAGCAAAATGACATTTTGAAGGAAAAAACTCATTTAAAACTACCCGCGGCTATTGCATTGCCGACAATACACATAGAAGTTCATTGATAAAAACGGCATGGGAATTCCCCAAAGGGGAACCCCGAACCAAAATTAAAAAAAAAAAATGACGTGGGAGTCCCCCTAAATTCCATACCAGGCCCTTCAGGTCTGGTATGGATATTAAGGGGAACCCCGGCCAAAATTTAAAAAAAAAAATGACGTGGGGTTCCCCCTAAATTCCATACCAGACCCTTCAGGTCTGGTATGGATTTTAAGGGGAACCCCGCGCCAAAAAAAAAAAAAAAAACGGCGTGGGGTCCCCCCAAAAATCCATACCAGACCCTTATCCGAGCACGCAACCTGGCAGGCCGCAGGAAAAGAGGGGGGGACGAGAGTGCGGCCCCCCCCCTCCTGAACCGTACCAGGCCACATGCCCTCAACATTGGGAGGGTGCTTTGGGGTAGCCCCCCAAAACACCTTGTCCCCATGTTGATGAGGACAAGGGCCTCATCCCCACAACCCTGGCCGGTGGTTGTGGGGGTCTGCGGGCGGGGGGCTTATCGGAATCTGGAAGCCCCCTTTAACAAGGGGACCCCCAGATCCCGGCCCCCCCCGTGTGAAATGGTAAGGGGGTACCCCTACCATTTCACTAAAAAACTGTCAAAAATGTTAAAAATGACAAGAGACTGTTTTTGACAATTCCTTTATTTAAATACTTCTTCTTTCTTCTATCTTCCTTCATCTTCTGGTTCTTCTGGTTCTTCTGGCTCTTCTGGTTCTTCCTCCGGCGTTCTCGTCCAGCATCTCCTCCGCGGCGTCTTCTATCTTCTTCTCCTCGGGCCGCTCCGCACCCATGGCATGGGGGGAGGCTCCCGCTCTTCTCTTCTTCTTCATCTTCTTCTCTTCTTCTTTTCTTCTCTTCTTCATTTTCTTCTCCGGGCCGCTCCTCGCACATGCTTGCATGGCGGAAGGCTCCCGCTGTGTGACGGCGCTCCTCGTCTGACAGTTCTTAAATAACGGGGGCGGGGCCACCCAGTGACCCCGCCCCCCTCTGACGCACGGTGACTTGACGGGACTTCCCTGTGACGTCACGGGGAATACCACAGGGAAGTCCCGTCATGTCCAGTGCGTCAGAGGGGGGCGGGGTCACCGGGTGGCCCCGCCCCCCGTTATTTAAGAACTGTCAGACGAGGAGCGCCGTCACACAGCGGGAGCCTCCCTTCATGCCAGCATGGATGCGGAGCGGCCCGGAGAAGAAAATGAAGAAGAGAAGAAAAGAAGAAGAGAAGAAGATGAAGAAGAAGAGAAGAGCGGGAGCCTCCCCCCATGCCATGGGTGCGGAGCGGCCCGAGGAGAAGAAGATAGAAGACGCCGCGGAGGAGATGCTGGACGAGAACGCCGGAGGAAGAACCAGAAGAGCCAGAAGAACCAGAAGAACCAGAAGATGAAGGAAGATAGAAGAAAGAAGAAGTATTTAAATAAAGGAATTGTCAAAAACTGTCTCTTGTCATTTTTAACATTTTTGACAGTTTTTTAGTGAAATGGTAGGGGTACTTTTGTACCCCCTTACCACTTCACACAGGGGGGGGGCCGGGATCTGGGGGTCCCCTTGTTAAAGGGGGCTTCCAGATTCCGATAAGCCCCCCGCCCGCAGACCCCCACAACCACCGGCCAGGGTTGTGGGGATGAGGCCCTTGTCCTCATCAACATGGGGACAAGGTGTTTTGGGGGGCTACCCCAATGCACCCTCCCAATGTTGAGGGCATGTGGCCTGGTACGGTTCAGGAGGGGGGGGCCGCACTCTCGTCCCCCCTCTTTTCCTGCGGCCTGCCAGGTTGCGTGCTCGGATAAGGGTCTGGTATGGATTTTTGGGGGGACCCCACGCCGTTTTTTTTTTTTTTTTTTGGCGCGGGGTTCCCCTTAAAATCCATACCAGACCTGAAGGGTCTGGTATGGAATTTAGGGGGAACCCCACGTCATTTTTTTTTTTAAATTTTGGCCGGGGTTCCCCTTAATATCCATACCAGACCTGAAGGGCCTGGTATGGAATTTAGGGGGACTCCCACGTCATTTTTTTTTTTAAATTTTGGTTCGGGGTTCCCCTTTGGGGAATTCCCATGCCGTTTTTATCAATGAACTTCTATGTGTATTGTCGGCAATGCAATAGCCGCGGGTAGTTTTAAATGAGTTTTTTCCTTCAAAATGTCATTTTGCTGTCAGACTGTTCTAAACACAGGAAACATGCGCCCCTTTACAGGCATACTATAGACACCCCCCAGGTACGAAATTTAAAGGGATATTACACTTTTATTGTTTGACTTTAAGCATTATTAAAATCACTGCTCCTGAAAAAACGGCCGTTTTTAAAACTTTTTTTTGCATTGATCCATGTCCCCTGGGGCAGGACCCAGGTCCCCAAACACTTTTTATGACAATAACTTGCATATTAGCCTTTAAAATTAGCACTTTTGATTATTCATGTTCGTGTCCCATAGATTTTAACGGTGTTCGCTTGTTTGAACAAACTTTTTTCCTGTTCGCATGTTCTGGTGCGAACCGAACAGGGGGGTGTTCGGCTCATCCCTATTAGTCAGGTTGAAAAAAGACACACGCCCATCTAGTTCAAGCAAAAAATAAATAATCATACAATCCCATATACACAATTCTTCACCCACGGTTGATCCAGAGGAAGGCGAAAAACCCCAGCAAAGCATGCTCAAGTTTTGCTACAGCAGGGGAAAAAATTCCTTCCTGATCCTCTGAGAGGCAATCAGATTTTCCCTGGATCAACTTTACCTATAAATGTTAGTACCCAGTTATATTATGTACATTTAGGAAAGAATCCAGGTCCTTTTTAAAGCAATCTGTTTGCCAGAACCACCTCTGGCGGGAGTCTATTCCACATTTTCACAGCTCTTACTGTGAAGAAACCTTTCTGTATTTGGAGATGAAATCTTTTTTCTTCTAGATGTAAAGAGTGCCCCCCCTGTGTGATGACCTTAAAGTGAATAACCCAACACCAAGTTCACTATATGAGCCACTTATGTATTTGTACATGTTGATGATCATATCCCCCCTTAATCTCCTCTTCTCAAGAGAGACTAAATTCAGTTCCTCTAATCTTTCCTCATAATTGAGCTCCTCCATGCCTCTTAGTTTGGTTAACTTTCTCCAGTTCCCCGATATCCTTTTTGAGAACTGGTGCCGAAAAACTGAACTGCATATTCCAGATGAGGTCTTACTAATGATTTGTACAGGGGCAAAATTATCTCTCTCTCTCTGGAGTCCATACCTCTCTTAATACAATAAAGCACCTTGCTTGCTTTGGAAACCTCAGCTTGGCATTGGATGCTATTATTGAGCTTATGGTTTACCAAAACGTCCAGATCCGTCTCCACTATGGATTCCTCCAGTTGTACTCCCCCTAGTATGTATGATACATGCATATTCTTAGTCCCCAAGTGCATAACTTTACATTTATCAACATTAAACCTCATCTGCCACTAAAACTGGCCATACACCTATAGATTATCTGTAGATTTTCTATGGTTAGATGGAAAAAGTGGGAGATTCCTCCATCCACAAAGTTTAGGGAACATGGAGAAATCTGTTGCACTTTTTCCATCTAACCATAGAAAATCTGCAGATAATCTATAGGTGTATGGCCAGCTTTAGTTGCCCAATTAGACAGTGCATTGAGGTCGGCTTGTAAGTTGGAGACATCCTGTAAGGACATCAATCCACTGCATAGCTTGGTGTCATCTGCAAAAACAGAAATTGTACTTTTAATCCCAGACCCTATATCATTTATAAAGGTATTAAAAAGTAAGGGTCCCGGATTGGGGCAGGAGGCGGAGCCTAGCGGAGCAGACATGCATTGTTAGAGCTCCACACCGCTGAGGAGAGAAGAGAAGGACAAAGCGGAGCCTGCAGGCTCAAAAGGTATCCATTTGAACCTTTTTGCCCCAGGGAACAAACTGTGAAAGTTTGGGCAGGAAATATGGTACTGGGAGGAAACCGTGGCAGAAATAAAAATCACCTCACAAAGAGCTCACAGGCACTCACTGCAGCTGAAGCAGCTCCAGTCACCTCACAAGATACAGCATCAGGGCGCTCTCACAGACAGAAAATGTCACAGCAAGACTCTCCATTTGAGTCAGATACAGAACAAATCCTCTCACAAACTTCTCCACAAGCCTCCTCAGTATCCCCAGTAATATTATTACAATTTGAAAAGATGCTTCATAAGGCTTTAAAACAAACCTCAGACCAAATAACAAAAAGCCTAACCAAAGAAATAAGAGAGCTGGGAAACCGCACCGCAGCCTTAGAAATAAAAATGGATGAAATTGAAATTACAACCCAAGAAAATATAACAGAATTGGAACAATTAAAAAAAGAGAATTTAATACTTCAAACTAAGCTCGAAGATTACGAAAATAGAGCCAGACGTTCAAACTTGCGCATAAGGGGAATACCTGAAACTGTGACAGACCTGCAATCTACTATTACTGCTCTATTACAAGAACTAAAGCCAGATATCCCTATTGAACGTTTAGAACTGGACAGAGTACACAGAGCCCTCACAGCCAAAAAGAAAGATGGACCCCCACGTGATATAATCACAAAATTTCATTTTTACAGAACGAAAGAACAAATACTAATTGCTGCAAGAGAAAAAAAGGAACTTAATTTTCAAGGACACAATTATTAAATTTTTGCTGACCTATCCCAACTTACTATTACTAAAAGACGATCCATGAAACCCCAACTAATGGAACTGCAACGCCACAACATTATGTATCAATGGGGCTTCCCCTTTTCAGTCAGAATTAACTACCAAGGTACAATTTACAGAAGCAGATCAGCAGATGAACTACAACAAACCCTTTTAAAATTAAATCTGACAGAACCCACAAGCAGCAACACTCCCACACGCAGAAGAATGGCGTCATCTTCAACTTCAGGCAGCACCCAGAAAATTTCAGAACAAAATGGGTATCATCATTCTCACAAAAGAGGCCGTTATGCCACATCATCCATGGACCAAGAAGATTCAATGGACTGACATCCTAATTCCTGATATCTCTTCATTTATTATACTAAGAGATGGTTCTCTATAAAAAACCTATATTTATAACTGAATGTAACTGCATTCTGATAGTCACACACTGTGTGGGATCATGTTACATTCCAGTTATATTTCTTATTACTTCTGATTCATATAGCCTTAGAATATATAAGTGAAATAAGGAAATTCTTGTTCAGTTATATATTATCAGGTAATAACAATAGATTTATTACTTTTTAGGACAAATATGTTCAATAATCCAGAAGTAATGGAAGCTTTTTCTTTCTTTTCTTAAAACAAATATATTATTACCTAACTAGTTCCTAGAATTATGTTTTTGTTTATTCTAATCTGAAGCAATACAACCTCAATTTTATGAGTTAACATATCTAAACAGTTACATATGAATAAAATATGTAATTGTTTACTCTAAAAGGGTTAACATCCCAAAATAATTCAAACTATCTTCATCAATACCAAAGTTATTAACAGTACCTTTCTAATTGAATTATTTAGCCTAGGGCAAGACTAACCATATACAACCACCCTGGAATAAATAATTTCAACAAAAACTATATTCTGCACTCCAATTAATGAATCATCATTTTGATGTCTTTTGACATAGCACTTCTCTCCTGTAAGCGGAAGATCCGTGTACCCCCATTAGCCCTCCTCATTCTCCCAACCATATTATGTGGGAGTGTGACGAAGGCACTTATTCCCCTGAGAGAGATATTTATTCTCTTTCACGGGTAAATTGTGATTACTTGCAAAAAATAATTTATACAATGTATCATCTAATCTCATATGTTTTTTGTTTACTCTTTACTCCAGAATTCACTGGTTTCTTTTCAGCTCTGCATAACAAAAAGTAAGTCAAAACTATTTGATCTATTGCCATGGCACCACTGAATATACTTTCCCTGAATGTTCAGGGAATAAATGTCCCTCAAAAAAGGACCAAAGCCTTCCGTACTTTCCATAACAAGAAGGCTCACATAGTATGCCTCCAAGAAACACACTTCACCAAAGATTCTACTCCAAAATATATTTCTCCTTTTTATCAACAAATTTACACGGCTTCTGCCTGTACCAAGCAAAGGGGAACTCTAATTGCATTTCACCGATCCACACCATTCACCTTATCATCAGAAATTAAAGACCCAGAAGGTAGATACCTGATACTCATGGGTTATATAATGGATACAGCAATCACGGTGATTTCCTACTACGCTCCTAACAAACAACCTACACCATTCCTCTCACATATATTACAAGTGATTAATACACACAAAATAGGAACAGTGATAATGTGTGGGGATTCGAACCAGGTCCTCCTCCCATTTCTAGATAAATCACCTTTTACACCATCCAAAATAACCTCTAGATTACCTTTTTCTCAACTTCTTTCCAAATACAATCTGGTAGATTCATGGAGAGAAAGTAACCCAATGAAAAAGAAATTCACTTATTTCTCGCACCCTCATCAAACCTTCACCAGAATAGATCATATTTTTCTAACAATAGGAATGATACCAGAAATTATTGAATCAGATATAATTCCGATTCCGTGGTCTGACCATAATGCAGTATACACTACTATAGCCTCAGCCATACCAAAAGCGCATGACCCAACGTGGTACTTACCGGACATAATGCTCAAACACCCACTACATCAGATGGCCATTGAACAAGCTTTAAAGGAATACATATCAATTAATAATACAACAGACATCTCCCCAATAACACTGTGGGAAGCTCATAAGCCTGTCTTGCGTGGTACAATACAAAGACAAATGGCACTATTTAAACGGGAACGCAAAAATCTAGCAAAAAAACTAGAACTTAATTTTAATGCAGCCTACATATCATTTCAAGATAATCCATCTCAGAGTACAAAATCTCATCTGGAAAAATCTAGATTGGAATACGATCTATTTCTCACTGAGTCAGTTGATAAATCCCTCAAACGCTCCAAACACAATTTCTACATGAATACAAACAAACCAGGTACATATTTGGCTCGGGCATTAAATTCAACTAACAAATCTTTCAAACCAATACGTTTGAAATTATCAAAAAATGTTTACACTTGTAATCCAGTTAAAATAGTCCATAAATTTCACTCACATCTCGCAACTTTATACAAGACAAACAATGAATTTAATCCTACAGAAGCTGAATCCTTCTTCTCAAAAATAACCTTACCTGAGTTATCTCAGAATCAAAAAAGCAGTTTGGATGAGCCTATAATTGGGATGAGCTTCGAGTTCGAGTCGAACTCATGTTCGACTCGAACATTGGCTGTTCGCAAGTTCACCGAACAGCGAACAATTTGGGGTGTTCGCGGCAAATTCGAATGCCGCGGAACACCCTTTAAAAGTCTATGGGAGAAATCAAAAGTGCTAATTTTAAAGGCTAATATGCAAGTTATTGTCATAAAAAGTGTTTGGGGACCTGGGTCCTGCCCCAGGGGACATGGATCAATGCAAAAAAAAGTCTTAAAAACGGCCGTTTTTTCAGGAGCAGTGATTTTAATAATGCTTAAAGTCAATCAATAAAAGTGTAATATCCCTTTAAATTTCGTACCTGGGGGGTGTCTATAGTGTGCCTGTAAAGGGGCGCATGTTTCCTGTGTTTAGAACAGTCTGACAGCAAAATGACATTTTGAAGGAAAAAACTCATTTAAAACTACCCGCGGCTATTGCATTGCCGACAATACACATAGAAGTTCATTGATAAAAACGGCATGGGAATTCCCCAAAGGGGAACCCCGAACCAAAATTAAAAAAAAAAAATGACGTGGGAGTCCCCCTAAATTCCATACCAGGCCCTTCAGGTCTGGTATGGATATTAAGGGGAACCCCGGCCAAAATTAAAAAAAAAAAATGACGTGGGGTTCCCCCTAAATTCCATACCAGACCCTCTAGGTCTGGTATGGATTTTAAGGGGAACCCCGCGCCAAAAAAAAAAAAAAACCGGCGTGGGGTCCCCCCCAAAAATCCATACCAGACCCTTATCCGAGCACGCAACCTGGCAGGCCGCAGGAAAAGAGGGGGGGACGAGAGTGCGGCCCCCCTCCCTCCTGAACCGTACCAGGCCACATGCCCTCAACATTGGGAGGGTGCTTTGGGGTAGCCCCCCAAAACACCTTGTCCCCATGTTGATGAGGACAAGGGCCTCATCCCCACAACCCTGGCTGGTGGTTGTGGGGGTCTGCGGGTGGGGGGCTTATCGGAATCTGGAAGCCCCCTTTAACAAGGTGACCCCCAGATCCCGGCCCCCCCCCTGTGTGAAATGGTAAGGGGGTACATAAGTACCCCTACCATTTCACGAAAAAAGTGTCAAAAATGTTAAAAATGACAAGAGACAGTTTTTGACAATTCCTTTATTTAAATGCTTCTTCTTTCTTCTATCTTCCTTCATCTTCTGGTTCTTCTGGTTCTTCTGGCTCTTCTGGTTCTTCCTCCGGCGTTCTCGTCCAGCATCTCCTCCGCGGCATCTTCTATCTTCTTCTCCTCGGGCCGCTCCGCACCCATGGCATGGGGGGAGGCTCCCGCTCTTCTCTTCTTCTTTTCTTCTCTTCTTCTCTTCTTCTTTTCTTCTCCGGGCCGCTCCGCAATCCATGCTGGCATGGAGGGAGGCTCCCGCTGTGTGACGGCGCTCCTCGTCTGACAGTTCTTAAATAAGGGGGGGGGCGGGGCCACCCGGTGACCCCGCCCCCCTCTGACGCACGGTGACTTGACGGGACTTCCCTGTGACGTCACGGGGAATGCCACAGGGAAGCCCCGTTAAGTCACCGTGCGTCAGAGGGGGGCGGGGTCACCGGGTGGCCCCGCCCCCCCCCTTATTTAAGAACTGTCAGACGAGGAGCGCCGTCACACAGCGGGAGCCTCCCTCCATGCCAGCATGGATTGCGGAGCGGCCCGGAGAAGAAAATGAAGAAGAGAAGAAGAGAAGAAAAGAAGAAGAGAAGAGCGGGAGCCTCCCCCCCATGCCATGGGTGCGGAGCGGCCCGAGGAGAAGAAGACAGAAGACGCCGCGGAGGAGATGCTGGACGAGAACGCCGGAGGAAGAACCAGAAGAGCCAGAAGAACCAGAAGAACCAGAAGATGAAGGAAGATAGAAGAAAGAAGAAGCATTTAAATAAAGGAATTGTCAAAAACTGTCTCTTGTCATTTTTAACATTTTTGACACTTTCTTCGTGAAATGGTAGGGGTACTTATGTACCCCCTTACCATTTCACACAGGGGGGGGGCCGGGATCTGGGGGTCACCTTGTTAAAGGGGGCTTCCAGATTCCGATAAGCCCCCCGCCCGCAGACCCCCACAACCACCGGCCAGGGTTGTGGGGATGAGGCCCTTGTCCTCATCAACATGGGGACAAGGTGTTTTGGGGGGCTACCCCAAAGCACCCTCCCAATGTTGAGGGCATGTGGCCTGGTACAGTTCAGGAGGGAGGGGGGGCCGCACTCTCGTCCCCCCCTCTTTTCCTGCGGCCTGCCAGGTTGTGTGCTCGGATAAGGGTCTGGTATGGATTTTTGGGGGGACCCCACGCCGTTTTTTTTTGGCGCGGGGTTCCCCTTAAAATCCATACCAGACCTGAAGGGTCTGGTATGGAATTTAGGGGGAACCCCACGTCATTTTTTTTTTTAAATTTTGGCCGGGGTTCCCCTTAATATCCATACCAGACCTGAAGGGCCTGGTATGGAATTTAGGAGGACTCCCACGTCATTTTTTTTTTTTTAATTTTGGTTCGGGGTTCCCCTTTGGGGAATTCCCATGCCGTTTTTATCAATGAACTTCTATGTGTATTGTCGGCAATGCAATAGCCGCGGGTAGTTTTAAATGAGTTTTTTCCTTCAAAATGTCATTTTGCTGTCAGACTGTTCTAAACACAGGAAACATGCGCCCCTTTACAGGCATACTATAGACACCCCCCAGGTACGAAATTTAAAGGGATATTACACTTTTATTGTTTGACTTTAAGCATTATTAAAATCACTGCTCCTGAAAAAACGGCCGTTTTTAAAACTTTTTTTTGCATTGATCCATGTCCCCTGGGGCAGGACCCAGGTCCCCAAACACTTTTTATGACAATAACTTTCATATAAGCCTTTAAAATTAGCACTTTTGATTATTCATGTTCGTGTCCCATAGACTTTAACGGTGTTCGCATGTTCGAACGAACTTTTTTCCTGTTCGCATGTTCTGGTGCGAACCGAACAGGGGGGTGTTCGGCTCATCCCTAGCCTATAACTATAGATGAAGTTGCTAACGCCATAAAAGACCTAAAACTTAACAAAAGACCAGGCCCAGACGGCTACTCGGCTTTATACTATAAAACATTCTCAGAAATACTCTCTCCCATTCTCACTGAAACTTTTAACAAACTTCTAGATGGACATTCTTTTTGGCAAGAAACACTAATGGCAATTGTTTGTATGATCCCAAAACCCCTTTCTGATGATACTTCCTGTGTGAATTATCGGCCTATCTCTCTGTTAAACCTTGATATTAAATTATTAGCAAAAATAATAGCAAAACGCCTCAATAGCATTATAGGAAAATTAATACATAGAGATCAAGTAGGCTTCATGCCAAATAGACAGGCAGGCGATAATATACGCAGGGCAGTGTTATTGGCACATATTGCTAAAAAACGGAAAATCCCTTTATGTTTTCTATCTCTCGATATTAAGAGGGCATTTGACACAGTATCCTGGCAATATATGCAATATTCATTACAAAAATGGGGTTTTGGACCCCACTTTTTAACATGGATCAAAGCATTATATAATAAACCCAAAGCCTATATAAAATATGCTGGATACAAATCTGAAGCCTTTAATATCGAAAGAGGTACCCGACAGGGTTGCCCATTATCTCCCTTATTATTTGCCCTTATACTCGAACCCATGGCCCAATACATCAGAACAAACCAAACTATAACTGGCATTGAAGTAGGAGGTATTACACACAAATTATGTATATTTGCAGACGATATATTACTTTTTCTTTCATCACCACAGGTCTCTGGTCCTAACTTAATACCAGCTCTTGATGGATTTGCAGCCCTATCCGGCCTTATGATTAATCCTAAGAAATGCCTAGTGCTTAATATTTCACTCACAAACATGGAATTGATCCCGGCTAGGGCTGCACTCCCATTCACATGGGCAGAAAAATCAATCCCATATCTTGGAATTCATTTAACAGCATCTCATTCTGACTTATTCTCAACCAATTATCCTCCTGTGTTAAGACAGATCACAAATCTAATAAAACAATGGTCGCAACTTCCTTTATCCTGGATAGGGAAGATTAATGCAATCAAAATGACTATTCTACCCAAATTGCTTTATCTATTCAGAGTCCTCCCTATTCCAATTCCTTCCTATTTTTTGAGAATAGTACAAAAAAGAGCAGCTTCGTTTATATGGGGCTCTTCTAAACCACGTATACCTATACACACACTACATCTTCCCAAAAATAAAGGAGGCCTGGGATACCCTAATTTTACTAACTACTACAGAGCAGCACATTTGGCCAGTCTGTCCAAATACCATGCAAAACAGGAAATCCCATTATGGGTATTTATAGAGGCTTCAGAAAATGACCCTCTATTAATATCAAATTTATTATGGCTTGATCCTAAAGACCGCTTTAAAATTCATAATCCCATAACTAAACACTTCTTATCTCTCTGGGATAAACTAAAAACCAAATATCAGTTACAATCTCCACACAATCCTCTCCTTTCTTTTATCAGAAATCCGGCCTTTTATCCAGCATGGATCTACCCAAATTCTTTTAAAGCTTGGACAACATCAGGCATTCAGACACTAAATGACTTCATAGCATCTAAATCATTCCTTTCATTCCCATTGCTTAGAGAAAAATATGATCTACCAAACTCTGAGATATTTAGATATCTCCAAATCAAAAATTTCTATACACCATTCCTAAAGGGGGATACACCATTATCCCAATTATCCATTTTTGAATCAATCTGTACAAAAGATCCATTTGCTAAAGGTACAATTTCATCACTTTATAATCAATTATATGGAGTAGCAAATCTTAATAGACCCTCTTACGTTCAGAGGTGGGAGGAGGACCTGGGACGAACTTTAGAAGACACGGACTGGTCTAACATATGGCTCACATCTAAGTCATCTTCACCTAACATCTTAGCACTGGAGACAAATTATAAAGTCCTAACTCGCTGGTACCTTGTACCCGCTAGAGTGGCAAAATATTCACCTAATACCTCAACTCTTTGTTTTCGAGGATGCCCAGAAATAGGCACATATTTACACATATGGTGGACGTGCCCAGTAATCCAAACCTTCTGGAAGGAAGTCTTTGTGATTGCATCTAAAATATTTAAAAAAATAATACAACCAGATCCATATTTAACTTTACTTAATCTAAAACCAGAATGGTTAACACTCTCTCAATTCAAACTTATGATCCAACTAATAACGGCTGCAAAACAAACAGTGGCCAAGGCATGGAAATCTCCTACATTGGTACTAGCAGAAACAATTCACAGAATGAATAATACAATGTCCCATGCTAAGATGGTAGCCATCGATCAAAATCAAATTCCAAAATTTGAAAAACTTTGGCATCCTTGGATAAAACAACAGTTCCTGTCAAACTTCAATGACTCTGTCCTGTTGCCATGGTAACAGATTAAATGACTTACAGAGACACCCATTCTAAGGCTTCAAAGAGAACTTAAAAGAATAATAAACTGACGAGCGGGACAACCTTGTGGACCATACCTCTACCTTTCAACCCTTTTTCTTCTTTCTCTTTCCTTTTCTCCACCTTTCGATTAAAGCTCATTATCAGAATTTATTTGACCTATATACACTCTACTTGTAAACAATATGTATAGTAGGTATAAATCATTTAAATACCTACAAAAGTAACTAAGGAAATGATATATATCTTTAATTTAGGTTTACGTGAACCCAATGTTTAATATTTGAAATTTCATGATATTTACCTATATAAACCCTACTGTAAAACAATGAGCTTACTTTATAGATCCTTGTAAACTTACTTTATGTACCTTTATAACATTGTATACTCAATAAACTTCTTTTGACAAGGAAAAAGTAAGGGTCCCAACACTGAACCTTGGATAAGAATCATTAACCACTACTCTCTGAATTCTTTTAGCCAGTTTTCTATACATTTACAAATCGATCTTTCCAAGCCTGTAGACTTTACCTTACACATGAGCCGTGTGTGGGGAACTGTTTCAAATGCTTTTGCAAAATCCAAGTATACCACGTCCACGGCCACCCCTCTGTCCAAGGTTTTACTTACCTCCTCAAAAAAAGAAATCAGGTTTGTTTGACAAATTCTGTGCTTCATGAATCCATGCTGTTGTCTAAAATATTTTCCCAGCAAGAACTCATCTATGTGGTCTTTTATTAAACTCTCCAGTATCTTCCCGACTATAGAAATTAGACTAACAGATCTATAGTTACTTGTTAAAGACTTTGATCCCTTTTTAAATATGGGTACCACATTGGCCCTACGCCAATCCAGTGGTACCATTCCAGTCATTAACGAGTCCCTAAAAATTAGAAACAATGGCTTTGAAAGGCAGGTAGTGCCATGGTTGGGATTCAAACCAACGACCACAGGGCTGCTAAGTGGAAGTGCTAACCACTTTTGTGAAGTTGCTGGAGCCATTATCTCAGGCCAGCTAGTGGCTACTAGAGGTGGATCCCTAACCACTTGCCGACCAGCCGCCGTCATTATACGACGGCAGGTCAGCTCGTTCCCGCGAATCATCATAACTGTAAATTGGCTCCTTTAAGAGCCATAGCAGGCGCGGCCACTGCACAGCGGGGAACCCAATGCGTGTGGCCGGCGGCCCTGATGTCTGCCGGCCACCCGTGATCAAGGGCACGAGAGCCAGAACAGGGATTTGTGTGTGTAAACGCACAAATCCCTGTTCTGACAGGAGAGGAGAGACATCCCTCCACAGTTAGAAACACTCATGAGGGAACACATTTAACCCCTTGATCGCCCCCTAGTTTTAACCCTTTCCCTGCCAGTGAAATTTACACAGTAATCAGAGCATTTTTATAGCACTGATCGCTGTATATATATGTCAATGGTCCCAAAAATGTGTCAAAAGTGTCCGAACTGTCCGTCGCAATGTCGCAGTCCCACTAAAAATCGCAGAGAGCCGCCATTACTAGTAAAAAAAATTTAAAGAATAAAAATGTCATAAATCCATCCCCTATTTTGTAGATGCTATAACTTTTGCACAAACCGATCAGTATACGCTTATTGTGATTTTTTTTACCAAAAATATGCAGAAGAATACATATTGGCCTAAACAGATGAATAAATTTGTTTTTAAAATATATATTTTTATTATTTGCCAAAAAGTTAAAAATATTGTTGTTTTTTTTTTCAAAATTGTCGCTCTTTTTTTGTTTATAGCGCAAAAAAATAAAGACCGTAGAGGTGATCAAATACCACCAAAAGAAAGCTCTATTTGTGGGTAAAAAAGGACGTCAATTTTGTTTAGGTACAGCGTCACACGACCACGCAATTGTCAGTTAAAGCGACGCAGTGCCGTATCGCAAAAAATGGCCTGGTCATTAAGGGGGCAAATCTTCCGGTCCTTAAGTGGTTAATGTCAGATTGCCCTCAGCTTGTTGCCATTCGCCTTTTGGATCTCTTCATGCTAGATTGACCTCCTATAACTTAGAGGTCTGATCATTTCAGTAAGCAGTGTCTTTACAGGTGGTGGGATACTTCACAAGATTTTCCTGGTGTCATTTATTATCACAGAATTTGTTGAACAAGCTAATGAACTCTGGATTTCTTATTTTTAAATGTATTATTATTCTTAATCCTCTTTTTTTTTTTGTGAAAGGAATGGAGAAGCCTCTGAAGTCAAGGATTCCCCTCCTGATGTTAAACTATAAAACACTCTACTGTGAATATGGCCTGGGCTACAAACCCTATATCTGAACCTTCTAGAAAGCCCTCATGAAGGCCCAGAGGCATATCTAGTGAAAATGGCGCCTATGGCAAGCACTGAAACTGCACCCCTGTCAAAACATTTGAATCTCATCTTTCAGATAACCTAAAGGGGGTGTCGTTAGAGTCTCAGATGAAAGAAGGAGAAGGGAAAGAAAGAAGGATAGAAGGATAGCAGGCCCAGATCCTAGACCACAATAGCAATACAGTATGTGTATTCCAGAAAGTTTAATAATCAGCAGATAAAGATACTCCAAACACCATCCCCCTAGGCAGATCCCATCAGATACAAGAGATGGTTAGAGAATGTGCAGGAGACAGATACTGCAGACATTAAACAGGAGATCAGAGACTGCAGTTTCTGTCTTACTAACAGTCCATTTTCCAAGCACAGTTAGTAAGACCATAAATGGTTAATAAGTTTGTGAAGATCCAAGCCTGACCAGCCTAAATTCTGAAAGGCAATATAATAACAAACAAATCATGCAGAGCACACTGGACTTTGGCACCAAGAGCTCTTTAGAAACAGCTGCAAATCATGATGCACACCGTCACACTTTTGGGTCTTCCAGAAGTCTAATCATTATTAGTGTGCTCACCTGTCCTGTGTGCAGTGTAAAGAGAAGAGCAAGGGGAATCATTTCCTAACCAGTGTGAGCATTGGCTGATCTGCATATAGGATAGGCGAGCTTAGACATCTGCAGTTGGCATTTTGTGTGTGTGAGAGAGAGAGACTCAGCACTCCTCCATCCTCTTTAGGTGTCACATAAACAATGGAAGCCCCTCCTTGTGTCAGCTCTATAATGAGCTCCCACCTTCTCCTGCCATCACATTATCTAGCAGAGCTCCATCCCTTCCTCCCTCCTACAGTCAGCCTGTATTGCTCACCCTTTCTTCTGCTTGATGGTGTCAGGTGTCCTTCAGTGCAGCCCAGGATACAGCAGCCCCCCTCCTCCTGGGCACAGTGCTGATGCTCCCAGAGAGCGTTCTCCGGATAATAGACACATCAGGGCTGAGGGAACCAGCAGCATGCAGCAGGTGGCGGCCATCTTTCTTGTCATGTGATGGCAGTCAGCTGACACCTGTGAGGGCGGAGCGTAGCCCCTGCTATCTTTTTAGCTAGTAGCTGGCTGTTAGCATACTGTGTGGGCGGCGCCAGGTGATGACGAGCAGGAGCAGTTCATCTTTTTTAGGGGGGGGGGGGATCAGACAACTCGACCCAGCCCATCCTTGCCTGGGACAAAAACAATTTTTAGGGAAACTACCCGGGATGGCCACAGCCCAGAAATGTCCTAGCAAAATTTTGACTGTTGGCATGTATGCCCTGGAAAGTGCCTTGCTGCCCAGCCACTCACCAGCGCCCCCTTTAGGTGGCGCCCATGGCACTTGCCATATCTGCCATACCCTAGATACGCCACTGTGAAGGCCTCAGCCTCCTATTTCACCAGATGCTACAAAGGATTTGGGTCATAATCTAACTAAAGCTTATCATGTCACATGCCCCCCCCCCCCCCCAAAAAAAAACAACATAGTTACGGCTATTTTTATATAGATGTTGTTACTGCGTCCTCATCAAGCCTAATCCCCCACACATAAGCTTACCGCATATTGGAACCTAAGGCCCGATTCACACCTATGCAGGTTGCAGTTTGCATATTGCAGCTGCATTTTGCGTTTTTTCAATACACGTTTTTGATGCATGGAAGTCTATGAAACCAAAAACCAGAAAAAAGTCCCTGGCCCTTTCCATAAAATGCACAGATGTGAACTACATCCATAGGAAACCATGTTAAATGGACTGTAGTGTGTTTTTGCAAAACTGAAAAAACACTAAAAAATGCATAGGTGTGAACCAGGCCTTACTCAAAGCGCCATTTCTTCCTGTCTATGTGAGTTGCCAATTTATATGCACTAACCAACATTGTGCATTGCTGCACTTAGTCTGGTGAAAGTGTTTATCATGCATTCTAATGCCCCGTACACAGGATCGGACATTGATCAGAGCTTCCGACAACAAAATCCATGGATTTTTTCCGACGGATGTTGGCTCAAACTTGTCTTGCCTACACATGGTCACACAAAGTTGGTCGGAAATTGCGAACGTCAAGAACGCGGTGACTTACAACATGTACGACGAGCCGAGAAAAATGAAGTTCAATAGCCAGTGCAGCTCTTCTGCTTGATTCCGAGCATGCTTGAAACTTTGCGCGTCGGAATACTGTACACACGATTGGAATTTGTGCGAACGGATTTTGTTGTCGGAAAATTTGAGATCCAGATCTCAAATTTTGTGCGACGGTAATTCCGATGGAAAAAGTCCGATGGAGCCTACACACGGTCGGAATTTCCGACAAAAGGCTCCCATCGAACATTTTACATCGGAAATTTCCGACCATGTGTATGGGGCATAACAGTGGTGAAGAATGCAACTCATATACCTGTCTAGAACTTGTACTTGAGTTTGCCACTTTTAGAATGCACTTGAGACACTAGCAAAATCTGTCTGAACCAGTTTTTCTCTCTGTACACCACATTAAAAGTTGGTCTTAATTAGCCCCACTTTTACATTTGGCACATCCAATGTGACACAATGTAAAGTGGCACATTCAATATGCCAACATGTAAAAGGGGTGCATTTTAGAACTACCTGAGTTTGGTGCACAAGTCTCTGACAGAACAAAAAGTGTTGCAAATGCTTCATGAATTTGGCACAATATATTAACAAGAGGAATTACTGCCAGAAAAGAGACTAAGCAGCTTTATTGAATTCCCCCCCATAATGCGTACTACAGAATTGCAGGTGCAAGGTGTATGTGGAAAGCAAATGATTTTTAGCTTATCCTAGTTAAATGAAGAAAATGTTCTCTTTGATTTCCAAGAGTGACCACTCAGTGATTTTGCAGTCATTGCACATTACCCTAACTTATTCAAAAAATATGAACATGAATACATTAATCAAATAAAGCAAAGGAAAGGGCAATATAAATATGCAGTAAGCTACAACAACCAGTCATATTTTCTTTTATAGTAGGCAGAGCAGTTGAAGCCCAGTTCCGGGTTCATCATTCAGACTCTGAAAATATTTTACTTTGAATTAAATGCATACCTTTTTAATGTTATCCAGCCACTCTTCTGACATGTATGATCCCTTTTCTTTTTGCCTTTTCTTCGGCACTGGGCCTTCCTCAATAGTGTTGCATCATTACGCTATGAGTGTAGGGCACTGTGGTGACGCCTGCTAAGGGCGGTGGGGCTATGGTGTTTTGCACTCACTGTTTTTCCTGGGGCCATCTAGTGGTGGAAATGGATTACTGCAGGGGGCAGTGCCAGAGAGGAGGTGAGTGTGCAGAGAGAACTGATTTTTTATTTTTAACCTCCAGGGTGACAAATGTTACCACAGGTTTGGCTTTGAGAAATAGTTATTTTTATGTTTGGCTGTTTTTGATTTATCACTCCTTCTCCACAGAATGCAGACTCAAAGTGACATATGGTTGGTTGGTACAAGTATCCTACTTTCCATAAAGAAATATTGTATTTATAAAGATCAACACGTTTTTGTATTTCCCACTTTCACATCTGTCACAAGACAATGACTTCCTTTATTTTAAAAATAATCTAGAAAAGATTGCACAATATGCAAATGCTATGGCTAGATTTTTGTTTTATATAACAAAGATATATGTCGGACTTTTTAGAAAAAGGTCAGAAGCTTATCTAACTCAGTAGGTATTGTAGCAAATTTGATTAAATACTGTAATTAAATGCTAGCTTCATAACATTTGTGGTACATGATCTGTCTGTATAACAGAGAACCAAACTGTCACCTGCTGAAATTAAAAAACATACAGTAGAGGTGATATAAGACATATCAGTACATAGAACTCATAAATTACCATATCACCATTATTATTATACTTTTTAATTGTACCTAACCAATGGGTAAATGGCACCAAGTGCTTTATATGGCTAGTTAAATGCTACAATGCTTCAAGTAAAACTGCCTGTTTTTTTCTTTTCTTTTTTGTATAATAAAATATTTTTTTTAACCAATTTATTAGTGTTTTGCCAATTTAAAGTCCCACTTTTTTTTTTGGGGGGGGGGGTGCTCAAACCTTTTCTAGAGACCATTTTAAACTGGGCGATTGCATTATTTCCTCTCTCTTCATGAATGTCTAAAAAACTATTTCACCATCACTGGAAACATTTAGCAGGTGACATATCACATCCATACCATATTGACCAACCCAACTGAACCCAACTTTGCCTGCTTTCAGCTGCTTTTATTATTATTATTATTATACAGGATTTATATAGCACCAACAGTTTGCGCAGCGCTTTACAACATCGGGGAAGACAGTACAATTACAATACAATTCAGTACAGGAAGAATCAGAGGGCCCTGCTCGTTAGAGCTTACAATCTTTTAAACAATACATTTCCAAAGTAGAGCACTTGATTGCTAAATTGTATTATATAAGAACTGTAAAAAGAGCACCGTTGTGTATACTTACAGGTTGATGTGTATGACAATTTTCTCCTAAAATGTAACACATTACTGCTATCAGGAAAAGGCTCAAGACTTCCTTTTAAATTACATATAAAAGTTACACCTTTATTCTATTTTTTTTTTTTCAATAATCACTATATAAAGTTTACAGCCAGTTTATGTACCTGTTTTTTTGTAATTATATTAGCTTTTCTTTTCCAGCATAACAAAATTAAGTATGTAAGGGGGTCAGCACTGTAAACCACATAACATTAGGCAGTGTTGTCAACATTACACTAGGAGTTTACTTACAGAAGAAGAGAGCACAGCAATGACTTCATTAATATGCTGGTGCTCCATTATTGGCCAGCCAGAAGACTTGAGGCAGGAATGTCATGCTTTTTATTGTTTTATCATTAGTAGGGGAAAGGGAGGTCTATCACTTGGACATGCACTATAACATAAATCTCTGAACCAAATAAGAAAGCTTCCCAGGCTTGATCAAGTAAGTATGTTGTTTACAGATCATAATAGCTGAAACTCAAACTACACACAACGCTGAATACATTAGAAGAGTGAATCATTCCTGCTTAGTCAGATTCTGCAAAGGCTTTCAATTAGAAAGAGGCAGTCTGAGAGTAAAAGCCCACAACGCTATCATGGGTGCACTTTACACCTCCTAAACTACATTTTATAAATTAAATAAAACATCAATTCAAAATACTTTAAGTTAAAAAATAAATAAAACTGCATAAGCCATTCTTATTTTATTTGGTAAAATTCAAAACAGTGTGCATTCTGATGTATGTGAAATGCATTACATATGTCTGGCTAGGTATTATGTGCACACAGCTCCATTCAAATTAAGCACACATTCCCATTGTTGTAATGTTTTCTCTGAGCATACATCCCCTAATCCCAGAAGAACAAGTAATTAGGGACATTGGAAGTGAATAAAATTACATTTACCCCTTCATGCAATTTTAAGGGGGGAAACTTTTTCAATTTAATGTAAACTAAGGAATTATATATGCATCTTATAATCAATTTTATTTAACACATATTATTCACTCTGTTAAAATAATTATCCATATTTATATATTTCTAACAATATCCCATTATGTGCTTCTAGATTATACAAATTTGTTGTATTTCTAAATGTTCATATCTAGACACTTTATAACTACTGTCTTCATATAGCTTCTAAAACTACACTTGTGCAACATTGTCTGTTGTATTTGTAATATGATTGTAAACTCTAACGAGCAGGGCCCTCTGATCCCTCCTGTATTGATTTGTATTGTAAGTGTACTGTCTGCCCCATGTTGTAAAGCGCTGCGCAAACTGTTGGCGCTATATAAATCCTGTATAATAATAATAATAATAATAATAATATTATTATTATTTGTTTTTCCTCTTCTTGTAAAGCTGGTCTCCATGCAAATACAAGAAACCACTTAGGGATGAATTTATCAGATGGGAACTTTTTAACCACTAAGCCACCGCCCACCGTCATATGACGGCTGGACGAGGCTTCTGTTGTTCTGGGAGGACGTCATATGACGTCCTCGCCCTCCCGAGCCACTAGGGGGCGCGCGCGCGCGCCGCCGGCGGCGCGCGTGCGTGCCCGCTGCGTCACTCGGGACCCGGTGCGCGTGCCCGGCGGCCGCGATGTCCGCCGGGCACCCGCGATTGCCGGGTAACAGAGCAGGAGCGTGGATCTGTGCATGTAAACACAGATCCACGTCCTGTCAGAGAGGAGAGGAGACCGATGGCGTGTCCCTTGTACATAGGGACAGCGATCGGTCACCTCCCCCAGTCAGTCCCCTCCCCCCACAGTTAGAATCACCTCCTTAGGTCATACATTAACCCCTCGAGCGCCCCCTAGTGTTAACCCCTTCCCTGCCAGTCACATTTACACAGTAATCAATGCAATTTTATAGCATTGATCGCTGTATAAATGTGAATGGTCCCAAAAATGTGTCAAAAGTGTCCGATGTGTCCGCCGCAATATCGTAGTCACAATAAAAATTGCAGATCGCCGCCATTACTAAAGCTATAAATCTATCCCCTATTTTGTAGACGCTATAACTTTTGCGCAAACCAATCAATATACGCTTATCGCAATTTTTTTTTACCAAAAATATGTAGAAGAATACGTATCGGCCTAAACTGAGGAAAAAATTTGTTAAAAAAAAAAAAAAATTGGATATTTATTATAGCAAAAAGTAAAAAATATTGTGTTTTTTCAAAATTGTCCCTCTTCTTTTGTTTATAGCGCAATAAATAAAAACCGCAGAGGTGATCAAATACCACCAAAAGAAAGCTCTATTTGTGGGGAAAAAAATGATAAAAATTTAATTAAGGTGCAGTGTAACATGACCGCGCAATTGTCATTCAAAGTGCGACAGCGCTGAAAACTGAAAAATGGCTTGGGCAGGAAGGGGGTGTAAGTGCCCTGTATTGAGGTGGTTAAAGAGGAGGTTGTGCATTGCTGGGCAGGGTGCACACTGAAGATCACCAAAGCTCTGCAGCTGAAGCAAGTATATGCTTAAAAGACTAATGGGTTGATTTACTAAACGCAAATAGGCTTGTCACTTTACAAGGAAAGTTGCACTTTGCAAGGG